>NC_056733.1:515474552-515687052 GCF_019279795.1 Protopterus annectens
CGCCTGTTTTACTGCTACTTTAAGTGATTTCTGCATTTTACACTGTTTATTGCACTTTAAGTTACTAATTGTTGCAAATTGTTTCTGTAGGCTACACACTAAAGTGCGCTAGCCGATTTACAGCATTTATAGCATTTACTGTCTGTTTTTTTCCTTGTCTCTGTAATAAAACAAAAAAAAAAAATCTCTTGTTTTCCTGCCTTACTGAACTAGAGTAGTCCAGTTTCAGAGTTGCTGATCCCTGGGCTTTGTTTTTAGTTCCTGTTACTGATTCATTGCCTTATTAGGGAGGAGGGAAGTTTCTTTGCTTACCAGTGGGAGTGGGAAGCACTGAGCAGCCTTTCTGTCCGATTTGGTGAAGTTTCAGCCAGAAACTAGTAGTCCATTGGTTGTTTTGGGCCAATTCCTAGCTCCTTTCAGCCCCCTGCTATAAAACACGCTAAACACGCGTTTTCCAGCTTGTACCAACTCAGCACAGATCCTCGTGGTGGCCTGCAGGGTGATCCAAGCAGCAGAGAGCTAAAAGAGTGACTTTCTACCAGATATAAGTATTTTTTGTGGCTTTCCCACTGTTATTTAAGCTAGCAACTGCATTTCGCCTGTTTTATTGCTACTTTAAGTGATTTCTGCATTTTACACTGTTTATTGCACTTTAAGTTACTAATTGTTGCAAATTGTTTCTGTAGGCTACACACTAAAGTGCGCTAGCCGATTTACAGCAATTACTGTCTGTTTTTTTCCTTGTCTCTGTAATAAAACAAAAAAAAATCTCTTGTTTTCCCACCTTACTGAACTAGAGTAGTCCAGTTTCAGAGTTGCTGATCCCTGGGCTTTGTTTTTAGTTCCTGTTACTGATCCATTGCCTTATTAGGAAGGAGGGAAGTTTCTTTGCTTACCAGTGGGAGTGGGAGGCACTGAGCGGCCTTTTTGTCTGATTTGGTGAAGTTTCAGCCAGAAACTAGTAGTCCATTGGTCGCTTTGGGCCAATTCCTAGCTCCCTTCAGCCCCCTGCTATAAAACACGCTAAACGCTGTAAGCCTTGATTTAGCTGAGTTACCACTGTTGCACACAAGAGCAGCGGTTAAACAAGGTTAAACTATTTGGGCCATCTAAATTCCACTCTTCCAATTTTCCCTTAAAACTACCTTCCTCGAGCTGTACTGCTGATCTAACCAGCATATCCTATAACTGAAAAGTTCATCTCTACTTGATTCCCAAGTAGACTATTCTCTATCTGTAAAGCCTAGCACTTACTCCTACAGTACTTGCACCTTGATAAAGCACTCTTATTATAGATAGTACCCCACCAGCCTAAAACCCACTAACCCCGGAGTCCTTTGAAAGTCTCTTTATCTACTACTTCTAGTATGTCGAGGGATCAGTTGCTAGTGTCCTCTCCAGCTCAACTGTTGAACCTGGGAATATTGAGGCAATGTTACAACTGCCTCATGTACACAGACAATCCTCTCCTTCTCCCACAAAACACAAATACATGCGAGAGATGCAACTATACGGCCAAACTGGAGGCTGAGCTCTCTCAACATAGGACTGGCAAGACCAGACAGGAGGAGAAGGTAACCACACACAATACATACCCAGTCACACATGGTACCATCACAACTTCAAATCATACACATACTCACACAAAGACATACTCGAGGCTCTGATCAAAAATTTACCAAAACAGCAGAGGCCACCAAAGCAGACACCCAAACAACTACCACCTCACGACCCAACACATGCAACACATAGACCACACAGTCAGAGTGTCAAACAGTCACAGCCCTTAAGGCCAAACAAAATGCCAGACACACTTGTCATTGGTGATTCCATAGTCAGACACACTGACGTCCGCTCACCAGACTGAGTAAAGAGAAGGTCACAGTAAGCTGCCTGTCAGGCGCTAGAATCCGCCACATAACGCAAGCACTCAGGTCTCTCAACAGCAGGTACAAGTACGACTCAGTCATTGTCCACGCTGGTGTCAACGACCTGAGACGCACCTCCTTGGACTACATGAAAAGGGACATCGAGGAGCTCTCTGATTATGTAGCCCAGGCAGGTATGACCCTGACCTTGAGCAGTATCCTACCTTCACCTAGAATGATGCCACAATACAGTGATAAGATGATCAGCTTTAATAATTGGCTTAAATTCTGGTGTCATTCAAAGGGGATCCAATGTCTGTCTGCCTGGGATGACATGCTGGACAAGCCACGCTGCTTCGCAAGGGACGGCTTGCACCTGTCAACCCTGGGCTTCCGAATATTGGCAAAGGCTCTTGCCACCCCCATAGTGCCTTTTTTAGGCAAGGCTCAAATTCTAAACCTACCACCCTAGAACACCAAAAAGAAAAAACTAAGGGTAATGCTGCTCAATGCCAGAAGTCTCAATCTCAAGATGCACGCACTGAGGCCCTTCTCAATATGGAGAACATCGATGTCTGTGCTGTGACAGAAACCTGGTTCAAGGCTCCTGAGAGCACCCCAGCACTAACAGGTTTCACCTCATATCATGCTCCGCCCCAAAATCCGGACAACACCAAGAAAGGAGGGGTGTCCATATTCATAAAGGACACCCACACCTCAAGGTTGGTGGCAACGCATGATGCATCGGAGACCATCCAGGTGCAATTAACCATAGGCAAGACTGCTCTGCAATTTGTAGCATGTTACAGGCCACCCTCTCAAACTCAGGAACCTCACATGGCCTTCCTGAAAACATTGGAGGGATAAATGTATCTCCAAACACCATCATACTAGGTGACTTTAACTACCCTAATATAGACTGGGAACACTACTCAAGCCCGAACACTCTAACCCAAAGATTCCTGGAGTTCATAAACTCAAATGCCATGGAACAACTAGTCACCATCCCCACAAGAGGAGAAAACATACTTGATCTCATCATCACGAACATGGGATCAAAATGTTCAACACCGAAGTATACCCCTCACTGGTGAGATCAGATCATAAACTAATCTCGCTGGAGGTCCTCATCCCGCCCCACCTGAAACAAAAAAGACCACAGTGAAAAACTTCTCAAAAGCCGATTTCACACTTCTAAAACTAGTGTGGTCTCCTTTAAGGCCCCTGAGCCAGTGGTAAACATTACTCAAACCGCTGAATCACTTACAAATGCCTTCTACCAGCACCTACAGGACTGCATGGATCAGGCAATCCCAAACAAAACTAAGACTCTCTGTACCAAAGGCAAGCGTCCAGTCTGGTGGACCCCAGCCATAAACAAGCTCTACAACAAAAGGAGGAAGCTACTACAAGATAGAGCAAAATCCTTGAAAGGTAAGACACCTTTGATCATTATAAGTAAAAAAAAACTAAGAGCTCTCATAAAATCATCCAAGGCAAATTTTGAGAGAAAAATCGCCAAGGACTCTAAAGAGAATCATAAGGCCTTCTTTAGCTATGTTAGAAACCTAGGAGGAAACTCCCAGATATGCTCAGAATTAGTTCAAAATGATGTGAAAATTACTGAACCTACACACATTGCCAACATACTGGCTGACAGGTTCAGTGCAAACTTCTCCCCTCCCCAAAAGGAGAGATATCTATTCCAGAGGATTGTAGCCCCCCAAAATCTCCAACGCCCAGGTGAGAACTGCCCTCACTAAGGCAAAAAACACAGCATCCATGGGACCGGATGGTGTCCCCGGCTGTGTGCTTCATGAACTCAATGAGGAATTAAACCCACAGTTAGGACAGCTGTTTAATCTTAGCCTCACCTCAGGATACGCACCCAAGGAGTGGCGCACGGCACTGTGGTCCCACTTCATAAGGGCGGTGCCTCCACAGACCCTGGAAATTACCGCCCCATTAGCTTGACAAGCCTTATCTGCAAAGCCATGGAGAGGATCATAATGGAACTCATAAATAAAGACATAGGGAACTTGCAGACTTTGGATCCAACTCAGTTTGGCTTTGTCAAAGGCAGATCCTGCCTCTTAAACTTGGTTGACTTTTTCGAGACAGTCACCAAGGCCATTGATGAGGAAAGGCAGTCCATACAGCCTACCTCGACCTGGCAAAGGCCTTCGACACAATACCCCACTCAGGTATCATCGAAAAACTCATCAGCTTGAATGTAAACCCATACATCACAAGATGGGTTGCAAACTGGCTAAGTGACAGAACCCACAGGGTCAGAGTTGCTGGAGCCATGTCAGACTCAAAGCCTGTCACAAGTGGTGTCCCACAGGGCTCAGTCCTGGGTCCACTCTTGTTCGGCATCTACTTTTCTGAAGTACAAGCAAACACAGGAGGGTTATGGCTGACAAAGTTTGCAGATGACTGCAAACTGGGCGCCATAGTCGAAAACACATCTGACACAGATATCCTCCAGAAGGGCCTCACAGAAATGGATAACTGGTGCCAGAGCCATGGCCTGAAGTTAAACGCCAAAAAAATGCATAGTCATACCCTTTGGGAAAAACAAGGCTACCCCTAGCTCCCATATAGGTGGCAATCCACTGAGCACAGAAAAGTCATCAGAGATCTGGGGACCCAGGTTGACAGTAGCCTTCGCTTGACACTCATGTTGCTAAAGTAGTTAGGAAAACTTCTATATCACCCACCTGATCATGAAGGGATTCACATCTAGATCAAGGGAGGTCATCGTCCCCTGTACTCATCACTTATTAGACCTATGATTGAGTACAATGCCCGCTCGAATGTATCTGACCAGACACCTGCTGCAGCTTGAAAGGCCCCAAAAGTTCCTCACCAAAAGGATAAAGGGTCTCAAAATATGTCTTATGCTGCCCGACTGAAAGAACTCCAGCTCTATTCAGTCTCATACCGCTTGCTCAGAGGTGACCTGTGCCTGACATATAAGGCCATGTCAAACCCAGATTTGATGAATATGCTTCACCTCAAAAATCTAGATCCCTCAGAACCACAAGGGCGGAGACTTAAACCTTGACACGGTTATAAATAGAACGTGCTGGAGGGACAGATTCATCACCCAGAGACTCCCTATGCTGTGGAACAAAATCCCGGTACATGTGAGGCAGAGCACCTCTCTGGTCTTGTTCAAGAGGAATCTTGACCAATGGATGGGAGATTGCAGATATACCCCAGGGATTACTTCAGCGTCACTGCTTGACAGAGGCACAGCAAAATGATAGGCATAGTTTTTATTCAAACTAAAGGGGTGGCGAAAGCCACATAACTATGGGCTAGGCTTATAAATGCCCTTGGGCAGATAGCCTAGTATGAACCTATGAACCTATGAACCTATGAAGAGGTTGGTGACTCTGAAACAGCTCTTCAACACAAGGAAATGGGATGGCAAATTAAATTGAATGCCACTCACTCTCCTGGTATTAATGATCATATTTCAATTGTCAGCGAATTTAAGCACAGAGCTGCTATACTGCATTTCAAATTTGAATGTTTAATGTTGTGTATTTTTGATAAATGGTCTTATATTTGTATGATTATTCTTACATGACCCATATGATGTACTTTATTTTACTTTACCATTTTTATTGTGAACTTATAATGGACTGGTCCCCTTTATGAGGATGAAATTTGTTTCAAATACTTAACTGGGTAGGAGGTGCAGAGTTTGATTTCTACAAGAGGATTGGTCGAAGGAAGTTTTTAAAGGTCACAAGCAACCTGAAAGTTTTTAACTCTGAAAAAAGGTCCTCTGTAAGGACCGATACACTCAGTTCTTGTTTTGTGTATCAGTTTGTTTTAATAAATTGCCAAGTGGTATGCAGCTCTTTACTTTATTGTTTTTTGTACATTGAAGTGTGTTTTCATTTGGTTACTTCTTTGTTTAAATGGCTTACCACAGGCACTCCCATGGGGAAGAGATGATGTCTAATAAGTATAGGCTATTCCACTGCCATGCCTCATTATCATTTGAGGCAGATCACAGACACAGCCCACTGCATGGCACTGCACTGTCATAGGGCTGTGTCTGAATCAAAAATGGTTACCATAAAAGGTAAAATGGATAACCTTACTGAATCCACCTCTTTATTATTTTCCTTATTTTCTCTTGCTATGTCTATCTTATTTTTTTTGCTTATTTTTTCTCTGACTATTTTCTAATCAGTATTAGATAGTCACTTTATACTCTGGCATGTATCAACATTTCATTTCACTCTTCTACCAATTCTCTACAATGGTATCATCTATAACTGAAATAGATTTATGATAAAAATGCAAGTCCCACGATATCAGTGCAATTTCCCCATTTAATATTAACAAATCATGTTTGACTTTTCTTTAACAACTTGTATATTTTTATTGTTTCTACATTTTCAGAATCCATTTCTTTCCAATCTAAATACTCAGATTTACTTGTAAATGCTTATGTCTGGATTCTGAAGTGTTATAGCATTATGAGTTTCTATTCCACAATTTCTAAAATATTATCACCAATCACTTTCTCCTGGTTATCTCATCTTCTTTTATTTCTTTTTTATTAAATTATAATGTTTGCATCCCTTCTAGTTTGACCCCGTGTTCTCATTTGGTGATTTCATCTCATATTTGCTACTTTAATGAATTCATATATGTTTCTCTACTTTGTTAATAAAACTTACATGCTCTTATAGTTAGTTGTCTATGGTATTTTTTGCCTTCTGTGATATGTTTGTTACTTTGTTCGGTTTTATGTTTTTTTGTGAATTTCTTAACCCAAGCTGTGCTTACAAATGGTTTGTTGTTATCACTGTTCTACACTAGTAAGAAAAAAAATTAAATACGTAGATAATATAATAAAAAGAATAAAATATAGGCACACATGTATTAATAGAAATTAAAAACTATATTAACATTTTTCATTTACATACATTGTACATTACATATATTAATTTTTTTCTTTACAACAACTCTCATTTAGTCCAACATTCTATAAATTGTTCAATTCTTGCCTTCCCTTAAAGTTCACACCACCTCCTGAACATTATTTTGTATGTATTGTTCCCACAAATTCCATTTATTTTTGTGTAGTTTGCTCCATTCCTTTTCTAAAGATCCGGCATCTGTTTTTTTCCTCTTCTACAATATTCATTACTTGAAATACAGTTGCTTTAAATTTTGATATCCATTTTCTAGTAATTGTTCTTTTTTTTGGTAGCCAACAGAATTAAACTTAATAAGCTCTTACTATGTATAGGCAATTGAGATCCATGTCCCAACTCAAAAGAATAATTTCCTTAGTTACAGCCATTTGGTCCCCTAATATTTCTGACAGAGTAAAATTGTTTTTTTTTTTTTTTTGGTAACCGTCAGAATTAAACTTAATAAGGTCTTACTATGTATAGACAATTGAGATCCCATGTCCCATCACAAAAGAATAATTTCCTTAGTTACAGCCATTTGGTTCCCTAATATTTCTGACAGAGTATTCTGTAGGAAATTTTTTAAATCTGACAGATCATTACACTCCCAAAAATATATTCCCAGTTACCTCTTTCTTCTCAATTGCACCTGCAACATTTGCTATCTATCTGAAGAATAACTCTTTGAAGTCTGCTTAGGGTATAAAATACATGTTTAAATACTTCCAATCAAAAATCCTGAACTGGACTTTGCTGCATACTAGGGAGCCACACATATGTTCTCACATTGCTCCCTTTTAAATTGTCTTTTCTGTTCTCTCTTTCCAGTCTTTTCTAATCTCCTCTGATTGGTTCTTAGAATTATCATGCAGTATTTTATATGCCCTGCTAATTATTCCTCTTTTCCTTTCTATATTCAACTTAAAAATCTACTAGGTCTTTCACTTAGGATTCCCCTATCCCTTTCTCTTTGCATATACTCAATCCCTGGTAGGTGAAGGAAGTATATAACCTGCAGTCCAATCTTCTTCTTGGACTCATCCAACAATATTACCTTTACATCCAGTACAATGGTGCCTTTACCATTTTTTTCCAATAAATTCCAACCCTCTCTTGCCTGTTTTCTTCACACCTACATGCAGCAATATCTATCAAAATTTACTTTCTCCATTCATGTGCTGGCTTAATTCTTAGAATACTTTCTGTGATTTTATGAATATAATATTCATCATGTTTGCTGCAATTCTCCTCAAGGATCTGCATCCAAAATCTCACTCACTCCTTATTTCCTAAATTTCTTCTCTGAGTCATCATCATCTCTTTCCACTTTGAATTGTAGCTTTCTCCTTACTTCAGCATCTCCCTCTTTCTTCATTATCATCTCTTTCCATTTTTACTTAAAACATTCTACTTGTGCTATGTATATGAGCCTTAACTGTGTAGTTGTAAACTATTCCTTCAAATGTGGTAATCCTAAACCAGCTTGTTCTATTGGGAGGATCAGATTATCCCATTTAACTCTTAACCTCTTTCCCTCCCAGATACAATCCTTCTTTATTAATTATTTTCCACAATGTCTTGTCTGGTTGATAAAAATATGCCTGACCTCCATATAAAACTAAAAGGACTAAAAACATTTTCACAATGCTTGTATCTTAATATCCATATCCATAAATAAGAGCTTTCAATTTCTCAACTTTTGTATTATCTTTTGTTTAGTCTCTTTATGCATATCCTTAGCTGCCATAACAGAAAGTTTTTAATCTATGTTCCTAAATTCTTCATTTTATCATGTCCCCATACATAATGGTATTGCTGAACCAATCTGTGTGCTCTTAATTTATGGTTATATCTTTGTTTTATTGTCATTAATTTTATATCCTGAAAAGACTTGAAACCATCTCAAAATGTTCCACTACAGTGAAATATCCTTTTCTGGATTTATCAAGTACAAAATAACATCATCTGGAAATAAAGCCAACTTTTCTTAATTACCATACCAATCATAGCCTTGAATTTTTGCGTCCATATTTTCTTTGCCAATGGATCTAAATATAAAGCAATTAACAAAGGTGGTAAAGGAACCCATATCTGGTTCTTCTGTTCAAACACAACTCATCAGAGAGGAACCCTCACACCTTAATTATTGCTTCTGATCCTTCATATATCTTCCTAATTAACCTTATTATTGTATCATGGAATGCAAATGCTTACATTGCCCTACTTCTAAAATCCCAGCTTACTCTGTTGCTTTCTCTGCATTAAAACCCACCAGCTACAGTGGTGGTATTTCTTATATTTTCCTTCCCTCCAGATCATCATAGTTCTATTAATATCAAATGTTTTCCTCCCCTGCACAAAACTACACTCATCCATATCTATCAATTTCAGCAACATATTTTCCATTATTTTAGCTAGTATAGACATAGGCACTTTAGGTCTATAGGAAGTTGGGTCTTTATCTCCTTTGGGTAATACAGCCACCATAGCTTTCTTACAAGATGCTGGTACTCCCCCCACTTTTAAAATACAATTAAACAAAACAAAAGGGGTAGGAGTAAATTAAACAGAAACGATGGAAATTGTGGGAACAATACATACAGAAAAATGTGGCAGGAATTGAAAAACTTATGTAATGTTGCTTTTATTATTTCGTATAGAACTATATGGTTTTAATGTGTTTATATAAATGTAAGTTTGCCTATATCACAAGTGATAATTCACTAAATGTGTTTAAAACGTTTTTGTGTTCAGGAATTGTTATAAAAAATAGTTGCTTAAAAGCAGTTTTTCTAAATTTATGCATATTATCCAACTATTCTCTTATTTTCTCTTTAGCACTCTGCAGTTTCTCCTTTTCTTGTTCTGTGATAGTACTGTATTCTGCAATGCTTTAACTTTTGTCAGCCTCTCTAAATAATTCCTATTACTTCTTAACCATATCTCGTTCTCTTTTTTCTACCCTATATTTCAACCCTGTTTTCCTTTTAACCTACTCACTAGCTACTCCTTCTGAAGAAAGTTCTGTCTTTTCTATTAATTCTTGATTAATTTCCATTACCCATTCCTTGAACTCCTCTTTTTTACAGGTATATGGGAAAGTGCCAGTGTCTCATTTTTGTTTCATTACCTTGCACTTTTTATCTTAGTTTTTATTGGTAAGTGATCTAAAATAGTTATTGGATATGTGTCACAGTTTTCAATTAAATGTATGCTCCTCCTGTGAAATATAAATTCTATCCAGTCTAGACCAGTTGTTGTACCTTGTGGAATAACATCTAAGTTATGTCTGAGTTCCTACTATTGAAGTCATGTCTTCCATACAAAATATTTTCATAAATTTAACCAGAAAGGTATGTCATTTTCTTGTATTTTTCTTTCCAGGTCCCCCTGATTCATTCTCATTATTGTAAGTCAAGTTTCAGTCTAAACCTATAAGTAATATTGCCTGCTGGAATTTGATTATTTCACTTACAATTTTGTTAAGCTCCATAATAGCAGTTTTTGGTGGAATATAAATACATGCCAGTGAAATTCTCCCCCCTTGCCAATAGCCCCCTACTACCACAAGTCTAACCTTATTGTCTTTTGTTTCCTCTTCTGTCACTATTGGATCCCCACTATCAATCTTTATTATTGCTCCCCCTTTTCCTTTGCCCCTGATATTCTGCTGAATATCCATTCTAAAATCTTTTCTTTGTCAAATTTGCATGCTTATTTCTTTCCAAATGTGTGCCCTGCAGAATTGCTATTTGCACTCTGCATTTCTTAATATAATTGACTACTCTCCTTTTTCTCTGTACCTGTAAGGCCATTTACATTCCAAGATAGTATGGATAGAGTAGTCTTTATGTTAAAAAGCTATTATTTCCCACCTATTATACATGACAGTTGTTTTGAACATGTATTTTCAAATGTTGTGTTACATGTGCACACAGTTTGGCAGGCTGATCTTGTATGCAGTTATTTTTTGTCATCCCTATTTAAATCTGTGTAACATTTTTCAAGACTTTTGGCTTTAATGAAAACCTTCAAACAAAAAAATAAAAAATTTTAAGAACAGCCCCATGCCCCAAATTGACAGCTGCATCCACGTTCATTACCTAATCTAAAATGAAGGTTACTTATGCTAAATTGTGTGTTGCACCTGTGGTTCCAGTTACATTGATTGCTCTCTTTTTTTCTTAGCTTTATTCCCCTCCAAGATGTGAAAAAAAGCTTGCATGCTTTCTAAAACATTAACTTTTAGCCTTAAAAAGTGCACTGTCTATCTTTAAGTAAAACTAAATGTTGCACTGTTCTAATAAGTACATTAAAATAACAAGGCTACTGGAGAGGATACTGTATCTTATTAACCCCCATAGTGTCAGACTTTATGTTTTTTTCTGCACTGTTTGCCATTGTACCTTTATATTTTGTATTTTCTTCAGCAAAGAATGTTCATAATTTTACAATTAATTACTTGAACCTCAGACAGTTCAATTGCATGTAAATGTAGTCAGCTCAGCCATGAGTAAACAAAGCAACTAACAACTCTGCAGAATCACAACAAAATCTTTGTAAATTTCACTCAGAACACAGTGTAGAAAATTCCCTTGTTCAGCTGCTGGCTTCATGTCTCCCACTGACAGCATTTGCAAATGGGACAAAAAAATCTAATATCTTTGCAGATGCACAATATTGAGCATTGCATCATTTTGTATTATTTTTCAAGCTTGTATGTTTAATATATTTGTAGCTTAAGCCAAGGGTATTAATCTAGACAGCTACCCTTATGAAAATACAAGAGAAATTATCTTAATGCTACATATAATATAATATAATATAATATAATATAATATAATATAATATAATATAATATAATAAATACACTTTTACACTCCACCCCAACAGCCCAAGATTGCAACATTATATTAACTTAAAGTTGTTTTTGTCCAGCCGTTATGTTGCTATAGTGAAATCCCTCATACTCAGCCAGCATTTCTTCATTTCAGCCTATAACTTTTGCAGTTTTATCAGTTCACCTGATTAGCTAGTTAAAGATTCTTTAATTCTGCCATACTTTTTGTTATTTAAGTTGATATATTCATTCAGTGTTTCATTTATCTTTATCATCTCTGAAGACATCTGATTTATTTCCTTTAAATTGCTGGAAGCCTTCTCTTATATGAAAGCTGACGCTCAAACTTGTTTTTGCTGAACAACTGCAGGATTGTTCCCAGACAGTGTTTTCTCTTCAACTCTTCTGGCTGTTTTTCTTTCATGTTCTCAGTTTCTTATTTGTTGTCACCCAGGTAGTGTACTTACTAGTTAGTAATTGAATTTTTTTCTCTTTTGTCATTTTCTGTTTTCACACTGGGAGAACTGAAACTAAGCTGTTGATCAGTGTGCAGCCATCTTGGAAGTACATTTTCTTCTGTTTTTGTGTTCTTCCTTCTTGGGGAATGTAAACATTCAGCAATTTATAGCTTTATTTATTTAGAAATGTCCCCAATAAGGCAAACATATCTGTTGTCTTTATTACATTAGACAACATGTCCTGATTGATCTTTATCAGCATTGCTAACTCCCCTTAAACATGTTCAGAAAATGTATCTTTTTTTTGAATTTTGACCAAAAAGCACATAGCTAAATTTAAAAAAAACTTCATTTTAGAGGAAAACTTAACAATAATAACTAACACAACCACTAATCATTTGCTGAGAACACCATATTATGTGACTGAGAAAATGAACTGACATTCTTCTATAGAGATGATCACATATCAGACAATGCCCAGGCGGTATAATCTAGTTCTGTTATGTGATATCAATGACTCAGCAATGAACTGTAGTGGAAGAAAGTCCAGCCTTTCTTCACCTGTTATGTGTGTAAAAAAATTGAGTGGTCTTATTACCAGTGATGAAAACAGTCAACATAGTTTCTGAGAAATCACATTCTGTCATACTATAAATCACGAGTCTATAAGCACTGGCATCTTGGTGTTGAGTTTGCTTACAACCTTCTTGCACAGAGAAACAAATTCTATGGTTGACGTGGCATTCTCTGCCTGAGAGAAGAATCTTTCTGTAACATTTGCCATGCCAAAATGGCTAAATGAATGTCACAGAGATCAATTGCATGCTGCTGGCTTTATCAGTATGCACTTTGTACTGGATACAGAAAAGGAAGTCAGGCCAAGTGATTCAAAATATTCTTTGCTGAATACATAAGGCTAAGACATTGATTTCATAAAGCTATACTTCATATAATGCAGCCTCATCTTAAAGGCAATTTTTATACTAATAATGTAAGATATTACTTTAAATTAATATGCTTTCATGACATAGACATTGCATATCTATATGGCATAGCATTACATTATCATGAAAGGTATATATTTCAATATTTCATCACAAAAAATCACTGCCGCATTTTACAATTGTATTGTCATTATTCATTTTTGTTTCTGCCATTCGGTTTTATATACACAAAGATGAAACAATTCAATAATGCAATAGTTAATGACATTTTATCAAAGTATATTTCAGCAGTTTTTAGTCCTTGCAGATGTCTAAATGTCTTGCAGACTTTCTTAATAATCTACCAAATTTGGTTTGCACATCTACTGCTCATGTATTAGGAATAATATCAGGAATGTTCCTCCAAGACAGTCTACCATGATGTTCTGGAATATCTGCTGCTTCTGGAAATACCTCTGTTATAGACACCTTTTTAAAGTGATTTGTCACACTTTTTAGGTGCATTGGTTTTGTTTTATATGTGTTGCAGTAACAGCATTGGTTTAATATCCTGATAACTATTATGCATGTTTTTGGTGGAATTATTTACTTCCTATTTGAAATTGTCAGGACACAGCTTCTACTGGAATTCTCATTAACATCACTTATTTCTGAACTTACAGCTTGACTCAAGGGTAATTTTTGTAAGGATTTACACCTCCAACATCAGAACTTAAAACAAGAACTTGGACATCACTACTATCACTAGAAAAGACACCTTCGTTCTCAGAATTACTTTTACATACTGTACTGCCAGCCTTAATGGAATCCTTTATGTGAAAGGTCAGAGGGAATTCCACAGGAAATTGCTAGGAGGCTGAGCATCACTCAATGAAAAATAACAAAAAAAATGTTTGCAAACCATGAAATGAATATTGTGAAATGACAGAATGAGGCATTGCAACAATAAAACAACCATGAAGGTAAAATAGTGACAAATCACTTTAAGCATGTCGCTAGACAGTTCTCACATCTTTTGGTTGGTGACTTTTTGAATGCAGTACTTTTTGAGGCATATCCATTTTGAACAAATATCTCTAGTTTCTTCTCAGCAGCTTTCCTTCTTCAGTATAAACAATGAAAGATCTTGGCTGTTCACACTCTTGAAGAACTGCTCCTTCTGATTGCTTTTCTGTGAAACTTTGCAACACTCGTGTTTTATTCCCATTTGCAATTGGGTATTGCATCTCATTTGTTAGTCAAACTCAGTTGTCCCCAAATGTACTTTGTGTCTGACATAGCTAGTTTTATATCTGTGTATATTGTTCCTGTTTCAGCTTTGCTCATCTGGGCTGTGGCTGTAATGGGTACTGTTGGATAAATCTACTACCCTGTTAACAATTACTTTATTAATTTACTAACAGTACAATACAAAGAAGGATAACTAATAAATCAGAGCATTTATGTAAAATAACATTTTCACACATGAAAGAAAACTACTTAAAATACAAAGCATGCTGCATGGGTATTAATTTCTTTGATCATCTCATTTAATGAACAACTGTTCCATCAAACAAGTTACTCTATAGCTGTGTTATCTTGCAAATCAGTTATATTAAGTGAAAGGGTACAGGAAGACCCTATATGGAGCTGTGTGCAGAGCTTGCAGTCCACATGAAATGTTTTTGTTTGTCCAAACCTTTTCACATTCATTGATTGCTGAAAAGTTACATGATCAAGCATATCTTCACTTCTGGTTACGGTAAGATGAATTTAGTTGTAAGATGTTGTCACAGTCACTTCTGTTCATGGAATAAGAGTGGGACAGATATCAGTGCTGGTACTGGATACTGAGATACTGCACAGGAGAACATCACTTCAGAGAGGGAAGGTCTTGTCAGCCAAACATGAACTAACATTATGCCTTAGTTTCAGAAGAAGTCGTAAACAATTAGACCTTGTGTGTGTCATTTTTTTCACTTAGAATTTAACTTCCTGCTGTATAAGAGGCTAACATGGAAGGAGGGGCACCGAGAATCTCTGGACAGATGGTCACCCGACATAGATGGGAATCTGTGGACAGATGGTCACCCAGCATAGATTAGAGCTTGTTAGTCTATGGAGCAATCTGTGTAGATAAACTGGTGGCCATTAGGGTACTGCAATAATCCATTGTGTGATCAACACTTTTCATAATTTTTATATTATTTATAGACTATTACTTGGCTAAATAGGCTACTTGGTTCTTGAGCAGCAACAAGTAAAGTTGTTCAAAAAGGATTGACATATGGGCCAGCAAAAAAAAAAAAAAAAAACTTAGCAAACTTACTGCATGGTCCATGATGAGAGAACTGGGCTTTAAGACAAATAAGCCATGATTACACTGTTTGGTACAATCCCCCCTCCCCGGAAAGATTTACAGATGGAGTGGGATAGTCCTGAACAATGAAGAGAAGAATATGGTTACAATAACACCAATAATAACTCACTGTACTAATTGAGATAGACCTGTTGTTAGAGTGAATAACATGGTCAAGAGCTTCTGTAAGTGATATCAAAAAAAGGATGCCAAAATGATTCAAGGGATGAATAAAAAGTAGACAGAATTAGACCATGAAGGCAGATTTTTATGAAAGAAAGTAGATGCAGATACATAATTTGGTCACACAGGAAATTAATGATCTGTGACAGCTGTATAACCTAAAGGACATTTAAAAAGAAGATAAATCAGAAGTGAATGGATGAGGGTGGAACATTTAGGTACCAAATAAGATCACACTGTTTTTTTTTTTTTTAGTAAGGAGTTCATCTTACAGATTTTTTGTCACCAATAGTAGTGGACATAGTTCAATGGATGGAGATAAGGAATTGAATGATGAGGGACTAGGTAAGGGAGGCATCCACAATGACTTTCTCTCTTTTGGTAGATGTTTTGTGATCAGTGCTTGCTTATACCAGCATCTGTGTATTGTTATAGGCTTTAGTCATGTTAAATAAACAATATCTGATTACATGTGATAATAATACCCATCAGACTATGACTTATTTGTGTAATAATTGTTAACATGCTGCATTCTGACGGTATCTCACTGGATCCAATGCAGGTGCTCACATGTTATTTGTTCACAACACATTTGATCTCTGCCCCTTGTTCAAAAAGAAATGTGCTGTAACTCCCACTAACTTGATATACCTTAACTCTCTCAACATCCTATCCTACAAAACTCTATAGCCTACCATAACTATAACCCTAAAACACCATTTAACAGTCCTTAATCCTAAAAATCCCTTCCCACTACCTAAACTTAAAATCTCCATTACACTCCCTAACTCTAAGATTCCCTTCCTGCTCCATAAATCTAAAATTCCCCTTCGCATTATGTAAAACTAAAACTCCCTTCCTGACCAGTGCCCTAATGTACCCCCCCCCCCACCAGAGCTGTCACACCCTACTGACTTGAACTTGAATAATCTGTTCATGTAACCTCTGGAAGCTGCTTACCTAAATTAATATTTGAGTTTGAACATGCATGGCAGCCTAGCCATGCTCAAGGCACTCGAGACCCTAGCTTCAAGACAATAGACTTTGAGAGCTTGGGACTTGAGCATTTGTAGAACACCCTATCCCAATCAGACTTCTACTGAAAATGAGATTTAAAAATACTGAGGAAGCTGTGGGAAAAGGTATTTTATGTCTTAGTTCAAATGTTCACTTAGATCGAAATTTCAGTACATTGAACCTCTGATTGTGGAAGACCAGAAGATTGAAGTACTGAAATATCGAACCTTGTGAATGGGGATTGCCATACAGTGCAGAATGAGAACTTTACCTTTCTGTTCACTGTAGTGTGATCTCAGAGTTGGTATATTTAAGTAGCAGGGGGTATGAGGGTACAAAACAAGAAATGAGATATATTTACTTTAAGTTTTTTTTGTCGATTCAAAATTTTGATGTTTCATAGTGAATCCATATATATATGGTTGTTTTTCATACCACTCACTTGCATGCACACTCCTGCCTGTGCCTATTTAGAATTTCTAATCCACCAACTGCATGTCTTTAGAATGTTGAAGGAAACAGGAATACCAGAAGAAAATCCACACAAACACAGGGAGGACATGCAGACTCCACACAGAAGACACCTCACCCTTGTGTGTGTATGTATATATGTTTGTGTGCATGTGTTTGTAAACATTAGTTATTTGACTTATTTCCATAGGTTCATAGGTAGGTACTAGGCTATCGGCCCAAGGGCCTAAGTAAGCCTAGTCAACAAGGTTCCCTGGCTTACGCCACCCAAGAAAGTTATTTTCCTGTGCCCTTGTCAAGGAGAGCCACAGAAGTGATCCCTGGGGTGTATTTCCTGTTTCCCATCCACTCATCAAGATTTTTCTTGAAGAGTGCTTATGAGGAACTTTGCTTGACATAGATGAGTAGCTTGTTCCAGAGTATGGGAAGTCTCTGGGACAGGAATCTATCCCTCCAGCATGTCCTGTTTATTGTGGTGACAAGGTTTAGGTCCCTAGAGCATGTAGCTCAGAGGGATTGGGATTTCTTTAGGTGTAGCATGTCCAACATCTCTGGGTTTGACATAGCTTTATATTTTAGTCAGAGATCACCTCGGAGTAGGTGATATGCTACGGAGTAAAGTTGGAGTTTTTTTGAGACGGTCAGTGTAGGGCATCTGTTTAAGGCCAGTAATCCTCTTTATGAGGTACTTCTGTAGTCTTTCCAGCTGCTGCAGATGTCTTGTGAGGTACATTCCAAAAGGGGCGTTGTTCTCTATAATGGGTCTAATGAGTGTCAAGTAGAGTGGAACAATGACCTCTTTTTTCCTGAATGAGAACCCTTTTGTGATGAGGTGTGCCACGTAGAAGGATTTCCTGACTACTGTGGTGATGTGATTATCAAAGGAGAGACTACTGTCCACCTGGGTCTCAAGGTCTCTTATCACACATTCAGCATTAAGTAGACTGCTGCCTATGTAGTAGTTCATGGGTACAGAGTTTTTACCAAAGGGGATGACAATGCACTTTTTGGCATTGAGCTTGAGGCCATGCCTCTGACACCAGGTATCTGTCTCAGTGAGGCTGATAAACCTGTGCTGTTTCACCATATTTTAACATTTATGAACAATGTTTACATTCCATATGTATTATATTTCCTTAGGCCTGATATATAGAGTTGAAAATGGTCTTTGATGTTAAAAATGATCCTTGATAGCTATCCCACTCACACTGTTAAAAGAATTAATGAACAGATAACGAATCAGATTTGAAATGTGTGCTGCTCTACTTCATAACTTGCAGTAGTACTTTAAATTTCATGACATTGCAGCGTGTTCTGCACACACTTTACACAAGGCATTGTCGCTTTAACACGGAGCTGTAGTTCAAGGTGCACGAGCACATGATGCCCAGTTTTACACACAGTAGAAAACTCCCTGAATTGAATACTAGCACAGAATGTGTTCTCTAATGCAAGATGTGAAGTAATTTTAAAAATATGTTGTGCTAGTGCTGGGAAATTTGGAAATCATTTCCTTCTTCATTTTTGTTTTTCAGGACAGAAGGCTTAGGTTAACATTTAGTAAAAGCTGCAAGACTGGGCAGAGCCCAATTTCCATGGAGGCCTGTGGAAAAAAGCTCCACCAAAGTACATTTATATTAACGAATGAATTTCAGACAGTTCTCAGAAAAAACAACAATTACATTTCTCATTAAACAACAAACATAATTACAAGACGGCTATATATATACAGTAAAGTATTTACATCAACTGTTATATGTCTGTACAGTTGTCCAGCTGAAAAATCCTGCAGAAGTAAATGGATTGCTACTGCGGAAGGGAAACATTATTGTAAAGAATTTTGGTTTTGCTATATTTCAGTAAGGAAAATTTTGCAAGGAGTTCAAGATATGTAATCTAGTTAGAAAATTATGTAGGAAAGGAGATTTTAGCATCATATAGGTCTGTAAGGAGTGCAAAAGATAAAATTAAGTAAGTTATAAAATTATGCAGGAGTGGATGGAAGATACTAGTATTGTATAGGAGGGGTCTATATTAGATCACCGAGCACTTAAAAAAGCGAACGGTGATTAATTGACCCTATGTAAGTGAAAGCTTACAATTTCAAACTGTCAGAACAGCAATTTTTTTCCTAGGGAAAAAAATTGCTGTTCCAAAAAAAAAAACAAAACCCCCCCCATACTTTAAACATTATATTACGTGGGGGGGCTTCACTCCCCACACCCCCCCCTACTTAAATATACCAACTCTGAGACTGCACTACAATGCCGAAAACGGCAAAGTAATGAAGTGGCCAAGCAAATTCTTTCCCAGGGAAAGAATTCGCTTAAAAGCCGCTTTGATATTTTGCCATTTCAGGCTTTTGAGTTCGACCATGACGCATTCAAAAGAATGCTTCTTCGGTCTTCAAATAGGGAACCATATAGCAGGATAGTGGTAGTAGCATAAGATAGAGTGCATGGTATAGGAATGTTTCTGTTTGGGCTACCTGTTCCAAATTGGTGCATTTAGAAGATTTCTAGCTTAGGTATACAGGAGATGCATGAGAGGGGTAGTGCTGTGGATGGAGCCACTTAGGAAAAGAGCAAGATGAGAAGTGTTGTTTAAGGCGGGTGAAAACGGATTATTATTCGAGTACAGGAGGGCAAGTTGTTAGGGGTGTAATGATTTAAGTAGGGGAAGGCAAAAAGTTAGCAAAGGGCAAAAGTTAGAGTCTTCACTGTGTAATACCTTAAACCTCCTGTAGTAGAAGCCCATGGGATATATGCAAATAGTCCCTTAAGGACATATCAGTGTTTCAGCTACATGGCTTTATAGGTACATTTAGGCCAATAAAGCCAAAACCCACTTGCTATAGACATGTATGTTCCACCTTTTTATGACCTTATCATTACAGCATAAGTGGATTGTTTGACTTGTAAAATGTAAAAACATCATGGGCATTCAGAAGCCATGTAGCTGAAGCACTGGTCTGTACTTAAGGGGTCATTTGCATATATCCCATGTACAAAGTGAAGACTCTACCTTAGCTGGGTCTTTCTTGCATTTTTTATTGAATGGTTTGTCTGTGTGACCATTTTATCCTTTGTTTTTATATCTATATCTATCTATGTTTTTATATCTATATCTATCTATCTATCTATCTATCTATCTATCTATCTATCTATATGACTTAGGCTAACATTTGTTTATGGATAGCTAGATAGATAGACAGACAGATATATAGATAATGGTATATTTAGTATATGGACAACACTGCCCCAGGCATATGTGTGTGGCATGCCCATTGAAGAGAATTTGCATATCATTGCATCAGTTAGAAAATAGACCTTCCCTGGAAACTGCTAGTGCATTTGGAGGTTTATTTGTACCGCATACATAACAGCATTATTTAACAGTTATTTTATTGGCTTCCCTCTTTCATTAAGCACAATTAAATGCATCTCCTCTGTACCCAAATATAATTCCTTGTGCTCTTCTAGGCACAGTGAAGATTTTTAAGGCCAGAATAATAACTGTGATCTATTCAGTTTGCATATGGTAGCAACAATCTATTGCACCTTGACATAAGCAGTGAAAAACAAGCTCACTTTGAAAAATTACTGAACCATGCAACATACCTACTCATACCTCTCAACCTGGAAACACCAAAAATCTGGACAGAGACCCATGAAAAATAGGTACAAATCTGTATGATGATTAACATAAAATTTGCATGCATAATTATGTAACCCCACCCACTCCAATGGAATTATGGGATATCAACTTTCAAATGCAAACTGAAGAACAGACAACCAAAATATGGCCCCAGGGCCCAGACCCTATAGTAAATGGTAACTATTTTTTTAATATGTAGCAATGACGTTCACTGGTAAGGGAGAAGATGTACCTTAGGATTTTGTTTTTGGTGAGTTGCAGTATGTGGGTTTAATGTTAAAAGTAGGGCATTTAATGCTAAGCAATATTCTAATCTTAGCAAAAAAATATTATAGTTTGCTATGACCTCCAAAAATCATTCTCCATGGCCTACTGATTAGTGGCATAGATACAGTTTGTGTCACTCGGGGCTGTCTTTGACTTTGCTGCCCTTCCCCCCTCACAAAATCATGGTCGAATGGGGCCTCCCCATACACAGCCCTCCCCCCTGCAGCCATTCCAGTGTCCCATTAGTTGGTTATTTTGCTCCATTTACCATAAACACTGTAATGTGCATACTGCTTTACTTCTACAATGATTTGGATTTCATTTAAAAGTTTTATTTTACATTTTACAGCACAAACATTAATAGACATTTGCTAAACAAAGCAATGCAGTCTCACAATGAATATAGACTTAGCATTAAAACTTCTCTGCCCTTGAAACTCACATTCATTGAACAGCATTGAAACCCACATTTAAAGAAATGCATCTGGCCAGTGGCAGATAAAGATTACCTTTGGGCTGTTTTCAAATCATAGCCTCCTTGCACATGAAAAATACATGTGTTCTTTGATACACCTTCCTGATTGCATTAAATTATATTCCTTGTATAATACAGTACAGCTGTTAGAGGGCAATTTATTGTTTTGAACATTTTCCAGTAAACAATGAAACTAAATGCATGAACCAATAATGACAAAACTGCCCAATTCAGAACATTTCCATCATAAAGATCAGCTCAAACTTCTACAATCCACCAGTATCAGTAAATATGCACAATCTCTGCAGAAGTAAAAGTCATCTAAATAATTCCACATTAAAGAGATCAGTAACTAATGAAGAGGTTGCTGCTAGCAAACAACTTTATATTTCATTGTTTCATCTACAAATAAAGTGCCTGTTGCCCTTGAGGAATAAATTGCCTATCTTACATTAAAAAAATGATAAGCTAGTAATATTGCAGTAGGGAATGGATGGCAAACCAATAACAGGTTCATAGTTACTAGTTATCGCCGCCAAAAAGGACATTATCAGGACTGCAGCATTTACCCCCTTTAAAAGTACAACACAGTACATTATCAGCAATGCATCTACATACTATGCGAGTAGAACCCACAGCCTTTTGCATCAAAAGCAAGTATTCTACCTGTTATGCTACTAACAGTGCAAGCAGCCTTGGCATAAGCAGCACTAAACTTTTCCCCTGAAACTCTCAGCTCCTTGTAAAATCCACTCGACACTCAATTTTATCTCTCAACTTTGCAGCACAAGAAATCTAGAAAAAGCCAAAATTTATTGGGGGAACAAAAGCCCAAAAACCATGGATATGTTTTAAACATTGCTTGTATAATCTTGGAAAGTTGCTAGAATAAAATGTTGTGTTACCACCATGCGTTTCCTGAAAGATAGGAAGACTGAAACTTAAATGGCTATCATTTAGAGAATTCAGTTCTCACCATAGCTCTCAACATCTTAGCACAAAAAACCTGGACAAAGCTAATAATGGGGGAATACAGCCCCCAAACATATTCAGTGAATTCTGTTCTCAGCATGGCTCTCCGCCTCTTTGCACAAAACACCTGGACAAAGCCAATAATGGGAGAATGCAGCCCCAAAAATAGGGACACATTTCAAATATTGATCTTATATACTTAGAGAATTGCTAGAATAAATGTCTTGTGTTACCATGCATTTTCTGAAGAATATGAAGTCTGAAATTCAAATGCCTGTCATTATTTAGTGAATTCAATCCTTGCTGAAAACCACAGATTTTATAAGGAACAGAACAAAAATATGAGGCAAAATCTGGAGAGTTTTCACAAGTGGTGGTGGGTAGGGAATTCAGGCTCTTGTCATCTGTACCCAAGGTACAGAGTTTGAGCCTGAGTAACTCTAGCCACCAGGTATATTTAACTGGGGCATTTCACACACAGACACACA
Organism: Protopterus annectens; assembly: GCF_019279795.1. Classification (NCBI taxonomy): domain Eukaryota; kingdom Metazoa; phylum Chordata; order Ceratodontiformes; family Protopteridae; genus Protopterus; species Protopterus annectens. Next base: position 515,497,480 of record NC_056733.1, read on the forward strand.
CACACACACACACACACACACACACACACACACACACACACACACACACACACTAACACACCCTGGTACTTGTAAACAAAGAAAGAATTGAACTGCAAATACCATTAACTAAAAACTTGGAAGAACCACTCACAGTAATTCAAATATACCTGCTCAGTACCATCAACTAAAAACCTGTGGAAGACCAAATTGCTCTTGTATTTTTATTTACCTGGAGCAGCTGGGGGTTGCACGCATGGCTCAGACTCTGCTAGAAAGTACATAGAAATCCCTCGCACCCTCAGCCAATTCCGACAGGCTGTCAGGCTGTTCACGGAGCTGATATCATCATGCACACCACTGCATGTGATGACATCAGCCCAAAAAAATAAAAAAAAGAAAAGCTGAGAAATTCAGAAATTAAGGGGTGCCATTCGGGAATCGTGGCACTCCATTATTTGGACCTCAAAACTGGTAAAAAAACAAAAAAATTAGTATGGTTGAGAGATATGTACTTACTGCTGAAGTATTATTTATGGGAAATTAGCATAAATATAAGATATATTTTGTGAGGGAAACGTAATCTAAAGATGTATTTACAGATACTGTTAAGTTACTGATATAAAATATCCCTTTAAATGTCAGTAGAAATAAGTATAAGAATGTTGTTTCTGTGGTGAAAATAGATAACTTCTTACAGGTTAAAGACACTTGTTACAGAGCACCTTCTTTGTCCTTTGATTACCATATAAGATTTCCAAATGATCTAAATTATCTTCATATGAGTAAAAACTGTCTTATTGTGGGTGACTTCAATAAACTTGGACACCAATACATCCAATGTAGGATACGCCCATAAATTCCTAGAAATATACAAAAAATTCCCTTTGAGAAACTATTAAATAAATCTACCAAGTAATGTAGCATTCTTTACTTGATTCTTCAAAATATGGCTGCCTCTTGTTCTTTTCCTCTGGTATGTCTTTCCCCAGTGAAGCCTGACCATAAACTTGTGATCTTCTGTTGTAAACTCCAAAAAAGTCCTACAGCAAACCTCACTGAATTTAAGTACAAACATGCTAACATTAACCTAATCTGTGACAAAATATAAAAGCTCACTTATGACTGACCCACCCCTGACCTTAATACAACAGCCAGCTTTTGCTAAAGAATTCTATACATATTTAGAAAAATGTATAGCTGGCAGCCCCTTCCAGAACCAGGTATCATGGGAAATTAAAAAACAAACTATCTTGGTGGTCCACTGTCATAATTTAACTATATGACAAAAGAAAGACACTTCTTAAATTATTTGTTAGATGCCAAATCCATCTTCTTAAGGATAAGATCAAAAGCATTACAACAAAACTGAAGAACATTATCAAGTCCATTAATGTAGCTCATGCACTTAGACTGACCTCTGAAGCCAACGATAATTATAAATCCTTCAGTTATGTTGAAAATAAAAAAATCAATATCCAACATTGGACAGCACTTGTTCACAATAGGGCCTCCTATTCTGACCACAATGCACATTACCAACATCCTTCCCAAGAAATGTAATTCCAATTTCATTCCCGAGAATTCTATTCAGAGCCTTGAAACATCTAAACCATTTACTGAAAGTGCTAACCAAAATTAAAAAAAAAAAAAAAAAAAAAACTGCATCCATGGGACCTGACAGTATACCAGGTTGATTAATTAATAGTGTTAATCATGGCCCTGCAGATCCTCCTCAAACTGTTAGCCTAAGTTTAGCTACTGGTTTTGTCCCTGATGAGTGGTACATTGCAATGGTGATGCTCCTTCATAAGGATGGCCTTACTGCTGGGTAACTACAGACCTATCAGCCTTATAAGCCTCATCTGCACCTTGTAAACTGTGGTTTGAAGAATCTTGTTAGACATGACCACCATTAGTTTGGCTTTGCAAAGGGTAGGTCCTATCTATTTAATCTAGTACTTCTTTGAAAGAGTTTTGGAGATTATAGATAGTGGCCATGCAGTGCATGTGGAGTATCTTGACCTGGTCAAGGCTTTCAATACCATACCACTTTCTGGCATCATAGAAATGCTAAATGTTTTTTAAAGTTGACCTATATGTGGCATGCTGGATAGCAAATTGGCTCACACAGAGCAATTAGCAGGAACCCCATCATAAAGTTTGAAAATGACCTGTGGTGTCCCTCAGGGTTGGGTGATGGGACCTCTCCTTTGTTAATATTTATCTCTCAGATCTCCAAGCAGAGAGCTAAGACCTCTGGTTAACAAAGTCTGCAGGTTACTGCAAACTGAAGGCTGGTGATCAGTCACCATATGACACCTAAACCCTCCAGAATGAATGGTCCCTAGTAAACTCTTGGTGCACTGAAAATGGGAGCACAAATAAAATCACACAAAACAATCAAAGAGTACAATAAGTGCATGTAAATAAAAATCATCAGAACCAAGTACAATTCATGCACCTTGTACCCCAAATAAGTTATACACCCTCCTATAGGAGAATCACAGTATTTAATTATAAGTAAGCCATGTCAGAAAAAGTACAGTATGTAGATTGATTTCGGTAACTATGACTCCTTTATCAGTACATGAATGTTTAAATCATCATAATGAGTTCCTTTTATAGGCAGCCAGCAAAAATGTAAACTTTAATTATGGTTTTTAAAAAAGTTTATGTTGTACATCATAGTAAAGTCTAACTCACCAATGGCTAATGTGAAGATACATACTTAAAAAAATATGAACTATATAAAGTGCATATGCAGACATTGTAAATAAATATATATCCATCTAGTGGTAACAAGTGAGATACAACCTAAAGAAAACTGGTAACAATGCAGACCCAGAAACCACATGTAACAAACATTATGAACTGCTTTGAATGATATTTGATGGTGCCCTTTCTCTTTCCTGTTTACACACCATGTGGTACCTCAGGCAACAAGCACCTTTCAGCTCTTGTTGTTTCTGTAGCAGTTATGGGTTGTCTGGGCTCAGGTTGCTAGCCCAAGGCCCAACCCTCCTTAGAGGGTGCACCACACACACTCCCACACTCACACCTAAGGCCAGTTTAGAGTGTCCAATCCACCTACTGCGTGTCTTTGTAATGTAGGAGGAAACCAGAACACCCAGAGGATACCCATGTAAATGCAGGGAGAACACTCAGACTCCCTACAGAAGGCACCCCAGCCGAAAATCGAATTAGAGAACTTCTTGTTGTGAGGCGACAATGTTAACCGCTACACAGCTGCGTCACCCTATTTGATAATACCATTCATGTATATATTCTTTAACAATAAAAATAAATTGATACTTATATTTATAAATGGTATTATGTTCTATTGAAAATAAAGTCCCAAATGTAATTATCCCCCTCTGCTCTTTTTAAGTATCTGTTGACATTTTACTTGGTTCTCTGATACAGATTTGAGCTTGTCATTACATGTGAACCTAAATGTGGCACCAAGGTGCTTTAAAGTATGTTTAAATAATGCACTAGTCTCTTTTTGACACCTAATATCACTTAAATGTTCAAATACCTTTCTTTTGAACTGATGGGAAGTTTTTTTCCTCCACTGAAACTTGAACAGAAGCATGTAACTAAGTAAGTGATCCATTCTGTGTTACATGTAACCAGACTTTCTATGTTAAATATTTTGAATGTGTTATTTTTAACGATGCTGAACAATTTCCATAGAATTAAAAGCCCTTAAATACTGAACCATCCAAAGTTCTTTGTTGTTGAACAGGTGTATTGTTGATAGCAGTAGATTTTCCCTTCCTGTTTGTAAATTTAAAGTGTTAGGAACTACTTTTACAATACTCTTATTTGCCTGTAGCATACTCAGTGTTTGTGTACCAAATGCTAAAATTGTTTAACATTGATTCCATATGTTAAATAATTAGGCCTCAAAGGTTCTAACCAAAAAGATCACAGTCCGTGAGCTGCCAAGAAAAGTTGGAAGCTTTATCCCTTTATTCAGTGTCTTACAGACTTTTGAAGAGATACTTCTGTCTTGTTTACCATGCCACTGGAGACCCAATTGCCCTGGACCTTCTCTTTCACTGCATAATATAATTACCAAATGACTCAGCCGTCCTGCAGGAAGGTTTGTCCCAAATAAATAAATAACTACCAGGTGTCAAAGTCTTTGACTAAAACTAAATGCAAAAAAAAAATCATCATCATATGCTTTGGGAAGTCATCTACCTTTGGGAACTACCATGTTGACAATATGCTCCTAAGAATTGACCCAATTGTACAGGATTTGGGAACTCATGTGGACAGTAACCTAACCTTTGGCCAACATGTGTCCACTGTCATAAGAAAGTCCTTCTGTATTGCGCAGCTTATAAACAAAGGCATTGTGTCTAGATCTAGATGTTATTGTCACCCTTTTCTCAGCCCTCATTAGGCCAATCATAGAGTATAATGCTACCACTGGCATGTATCTCTCCAGACACATGCAACAACTGGAATGCCCACAGACTTCTAAGCAGCGACCTGTGTCTGGCATACAATGTATGAACATCAGCAAATCAAATGGCATCAGAAATAAATGTAGAAGAGGTTTAACTCTCTAGACCAACATCACCAGAAAAGTTTGAAGGGACAGGCATATCTTCCCGAACATAGCACTGCTCTGGATTAGTCCTCCGATCCATGTAAAGCAATTTTTTATCCATGTCCATATTTCAGTGCAACTTGGATCTATGGATGGGTAATAGAAAATCTACCCCAGGACTGCCCCCTGTACTAGTAATGGACAGATGCAGCTTCTACCATGCATGGGTCATCAAATTATCTATGGTATGATCCCAATTATTCTCACTCAGAGTAATATATAATTATCAACCATGGGATAGGTAAGGCCAGTCTAACATGTGGAATAGCTAAGTTCAAGCACCAAAAGGGAAATTGGCTAGGTTTAAATGACCATCAAGGCCATCTAACCAAGTACTTACCTATGAACTTATAATGATCATCTGCATGGTCAGTGCTTCTTTGATACAAAAAGCCACCATCTTGTGGCAACCCTGCTCCTTTGAAAGAATTTTTGATCAAATATCTCTAATGTGTGCTCTGCCTCAATGCTCTTTGTGTAAATCACCTACCCACCCCTGAATATAATGTTGTACAACTCATGTCGTTATTCTTTGTAATTTCTTTGCACATTTCGTGTAACTAGTGCATCCTATAATTGAGTACTTTGCATCTCTGCTAGTTGCTGTGCTGTATTGTGTCATGCTGCAGTTATTTTATTGACAACAAAGCTGTTTAGTTTTAGTCATCTTCCTGGGAAAGAGGAATGAAGACCTGACTGTGATTCAGATGATCCAATACCAAATACTGACGCGGGAGCTAGAGAAGGCAATGATGAAGGTTGGAGTGGACTGCTGACATATTCTAATGGATGGACACAGTCTGTCTTACTGCAATACTGGCATCTACAGGAGAAACAGTGCCCAGAAAACAGCATGTGAGCTGTGTATGTATGTTTGGCTCTGCCAAGCTGTGTCCACAAGGTAGCCTTCATTCCTGGGACAAGTGTGGGAATGTGCCTACCCCCACAAAAAGTCATAGTCAGCCACTGGGGGAAGGGTTAGGATTATAAAATTGTGAAGTCCCCTTGGCTGCCTGGATGACAGCCTTACCATGACTGGCACTTGGTGTGATGGGGAACTAAGAGACCTGATGGCCAGCAGGCAGAGATGACATGAAAGAAGTATAAAAAAGATTAGATTTATTATACTGGTAAGCAATTGGTTAAGTAAGGATATTCAAAAATAAGGAAGGTAAATTATATTATTTAAATATGCGGACTCCCTCATCAAATAAGCATTCATGATATGGTGAATAACATTAGAACATAGAAAATGTTATAACAGCATCTTTAAATATTATACTTTACTGTTATGCAAATGTACTCAAAATCTGTTGTTTGCACACTTTCTGATGAATATATATATAAACAGACAGAAATTAATTTCTGTTAAACATTTGTGAACTGCACCAGGCAGGATCTAAGTCTAAATGACTGTACTATCCATTCTGCCGATATATCAGAAACCACTTGTGATGCCCATGCCCTGGCCCAGCAATCAAGGAGCCTCAATCCTCCCAGAGAGGACATCTCATATGAGAGAAGAGGATAACAAATACACACAGTAAAGTGCAATTTCCCTAAAGAGCACACAGAGATCACAGTCAGTCAGGGGCTGGTTGGTCCCTTGCTCCCCAGGTCCCCAATAAGACTCCCCACTGGCACAGCTATAGGGTCCAGATCTCAGCCTAGCTGGGCATGCTAAAATCTCCAGCATCCTCTCTGTCCAACCAGTGCTTCATGTCCCTGCCCAAGTAGCTGACACACACACTTTGAGATAAGTTTATACAACCACACAGACACTCCTGGAGAAGACTGGCACATGTTCTTCAGCTGTGACCCTTTTACCCAGACTATACGGTAGTAATTACTGCCACCACCCTGCTAATATTATCAGCTACCCAAAGGCCCTTAAAAGGGTGTCCAGTTATTACTGTGCAATATTATTATCCAATTGGTAAGTGTGACTAATCAGTCAAGGCTTATTAGAGTGACTTTGTACAATAAACACTTTTAATATGCAAGGTACTCTAAGGCCTAACTTATCTCTACACAAACCAGCCACAGTTAAAAGGTTTTAAAATATTTAATAATAAATAATTAAAACCACAAGACAATACTTTCTGCTACACAGTGCTAGTCAAAAGAGTTCAGAGATCACACAGAAATTGTTTGTTTGTGTCTTTTGGCTTTTCCCGGTTAGGGGTAGCCACAGCGGAACTCCAGTCCGCTAATGATTGGTAGTGGATTTTTACATACCGGGTTACCAGCCCTGATGCACAACCTTCAATGAAGGCATGCCCCATTCACGTATGCCTTCACACAGAAGACGCTCTAGCTGAGAATCGAATGGGACAACGCCTTACTGTGAGGTGACAATGCTACCGCAGCACCACCACCGTGGATAGAGATCACACAGAAATACTTAAAATAAATCAGTAGTACAGTTCTGACATCACAGAAAAACACTTAGTCTAATCTTTATAGTCCCAGCTATTTCTACAAGAAAACACACTTCTAAGATAGCTTACTTAAGACAACAGAGTGCAGTAGGTTGGATGATCAGACAAAAATACTTAATAATCTCTGGTTCTCACTGTTTAAATTGAAACTGCATTTCTGATAAAACATTACATCATTTCTTACACTTCCCTGGATTTCCAGGCCACCCAGAAACTGCATTTACATTCTTTTACACTTAGAGCAATAAAGGACATTCCACATGTAAATTCTGGTCATTAACTTTAGCCTTAAAACAATAGGCAGGATGCTTACTCCAGACTCATCAACTCCAAATTCTAAAGTCAAAGGAACAGACATAAAGTAATTTTAATTTCAAAGGACCAACAAGAAATGCTTGACTTAGCTTTCTTTACAGCAGAGGGCAATGTTGCCACATTGTTTTAAGTTCAACATTTTTTTCATTTAAGACAACAAGCCTGTGATTCACATTCATATTTACAAATGATAAAATTATGTATAAAATTCTATCTGGCTAGGCTGGCAGCTTTCACCCTTATCTACCAGTCTTCACACCACTGACTTCCATTTATGATTAGTCATTTGAAGAAAAGAAAGCAAAGTGAAGGATACAAGCAAAATAAACAATGGCTTGGATTAATGAAAGCTGAATATAACATCAGTTGTTTGCACTTCCTTTTCATATATTTTTACCTGTCAGTAACAGCAGTGACACAGTTATCTCTCAGCGACTAGTGTTTGGATGGCAGATAAATGACATAAGGCATATCAAAAGAACTCTATTTAACTTTATCTAGGTTAGTCACGCTGAACAAAACAGTCTTTATTTATTTAACTTTATGTAGGCTAGTCTTACTGAGCAAGTGGATTTTTAACAGCTGAAACACAGGGATGTCTCTACTGTGCAAACCGAGAAAACAAATCAGCTAGACCTGCTTCACAAAAAGGCTTCTGGATATGGGAAGGAACATATAACCTCCACCCAAACAACATTTTTAACTTAGAACTGATCTCTGCACCCTGTGGCTAAGATGCAATAGAATAAACTACTGTACCACCATGAAACAGATCTTAAAATAAACTTACTTTTACTGTTTTTATTTCACTTAGAAGCTCTAATGACAGTGCCATCTTTTAATTTTAAAATTAAAAAGGGTTTATTTTTACATTATATGTTGTCAACTTACAGATGAATTGGTGTTTCTAAAATATTATCAGCCCAGTTATTAGCCAAGACCCTCTGTAGTAATGCCATGGCAACTGCATAGCATGTTCTCATTAGCTGTAAACATTCAGAACCAAATTGTCTTTTATCTGTTGCTTCAAACTTGAAAAACATCTTGTAAGTCCATGTATAAATGTTAAAATAAACAAGAATTTTTGTTTAAAAATAAAGCACCCAAAGGAATATCACACCAAGTGCTTGTAGAAAGAAGCTGTGGTATATAGTTGTTCCAGTGTTACATACATTTCCCTTGCAACAATAGAGTTTTTCTTCCATGAATGTATCGCTTGTGGCATATGACAAGGACCCCATATCACAGGCATTTTTTGTAATACACCCCTTCATTGTGAATTGGAAACGGACGTTGCCTTGAGACAGAGAAAGAGAGAAAAAAACAGCAAAACTTTAGCTCTAATGATATTCTGTATGCCAGTGACAAATATTTTATATGTTCGATGGCAGAACTAACATGAATCTGAGCAGTATTTGCAAACTGAAATGTAAATAGTTCTTTCCTAAAAACTTAAAATCTGTCATGAAAAATAGCCTGCTTTGTGGTAACATATCCAGGTGTTACATGAATTAATTTTCCTGATACCTACTTTATCCTATTCGGAACTGATGGGGAACAGTGCCTATCCCAACCTCTTAGTGCAAAAGATCTGAACAAAATCATAAATAATGTGGGGACAAAGGCCCAAAATCAGGGACAATTTTTAAATATTGCTCTTATAAATTAGAAAGTTGGTAGACTAACAGTTTTTTTTTTTGGCGTGAATTTACTGAAGGGTATGAAATCTGAAACTCAAATGTTTCTCATTATTTTCTGACTTCAATCTTAATCGATTTCCCAGAAAAAAAACAAAACAAAAGCATTTTATGAGGAACAGGCTAAAAATAAGTGGTAAAAATCTGTACATTCTGAAAAAAATCTGGACAGTTGAGAGATACGAGCCCAACCTTCTGTAGCCATAAGACAAAGATGCACTCAGAGAGGATGGCAGTCTATTACAGATCTGTGTGGTCCAATGGAATAGTTAAGACAAGAAGTGACAGAACTACATTTATAAGAGAGCTGACTCATGAGCTTAGCAGACACAACTTTGTATCTCTTAAGGTAAAATTAAATTTTAAACAATTTATGCCAGATTTAACCATATGACAGGCCCTACCGAGGAGCTGTTGTCTAGCCAGAATTCTTGATCTTCTCCTTTCCTGAAACCAGAGAGGTGATAATCTTGGAATTATAGTTAGATTTTACCAAACCACAGGTCATTTATGAGTGCATTTGCTTTTTTAACACTGGCGACTTTGGTTCAAGGATGAATAAGGATCATTGGATGATAAATAAAATAGAAAGATTTAAAACTGAAAGGATGCAAAGGGGGTTAAGCCTGATGACCATCTACCTTTTGGCAGAACCCAGGAATGGTGTTTCCTAAATTTCCCTTATCTGGGGGTATTCTGATGTATGAGAATCTGTTAAAAAAGGAGGTGTCATTATATTATGACATTAAATTGTTACAAAAGTATGTTGATATGAATATCACGCCCAGGGGATTAAGAGTTGACAGGCTTCCAGCTTATGAATTTACAGAGGATGAAACAGACCTCTTGGAGGAGTGGAAGTCCGTTTCCCTTGCATGTACTTTAAATTGGTTAAAAATTCTTATTAAAAGAGATACTCATGCTCACAGCAAAATACGTAATAACATAATGGATTTACAAGAGACTTTAATTAATGACACCTCCAAATCCAGCTTTTCAAACAAATTGCTTGAAATCAAGGTGGGCGTTGCCAAAATAGCGATCGAGGTTGTTGCTAGGAAGAAACGCAAACTAGCACGTGATGTCACGGACTACAGTAGTGGAATCATCTTCTCATGGCAACGCAAATAGCCTGGCAGGCATTTCAAGCCAGGAGGCTTTAAAAGAGGAAGATCCCGTTCGGGGCCTTCATCTTGTGAGACGTTTACGTCATCTGTGGAGTTCGTATCTAATGGGCGGAAAAGTGTATCCTTTGAGGATGTGAAAAGGGCTTCAGAGGAGGTTTTATCCATGGCAGAGAGTGACTCAATGGAAGACCAAAACTGAGGGAAGAGCAAGGGAAGAAGATTCCAGGGAAAGGGGAGAAAGAATTAAACTGTCATGAGAGACAGCCAGAGGTATGTTTTAAACATTTAATAGACTTGAATCTCCCCGAGTACCATGGCACCAACACTTCACAGCGGAAGATGATCTTTAATTTTAGTCAACCTGTTGGCTCTATGTTTAAGCAATTTGATTCAGATGTAATGTTAAAAAATGTGAATCAAGTAAGAAATAATAGCTTGGAAATTGTTAATTTGTCAGATTTAGTTTTAACTAAAGCAATGGAAAGTGTTTTGGTCAAAGGCACGAAATATGTGCCTACATTTTTTCTATCACTGGTGAATATAATAAAAGAGATCAAAGTTTTCTGTAGAAAGCTAAATCTGAGGGTATTTTTTTGGTGTTAAAAAACAAAATGTTTGTTTAGAAAGTGATGTGTGTGTATCAAATGATGTAAATGTTGAAAGTGAGGATAATTCTTTGTTAGATTTGTCAGTGCATGAAAACCCTTTTGTTTTTTGGGATGAGGAAAGTGAAGATTTAGAGGATGAAAGTAATATAAATGAAGGTTTTTTAACTAGGTATGGTAAATTAATAGTACCCAAAGTGCCATATGCTAGTCCTTTCATGCCCCCAAGAAGCACTCATGTTATTAATGTTTTTGAAAGTGTATTATGTAAACAGGTGGAATTTGCATACAACAGATGTTTATCTGGGTCAAAATCATGGAATTTGGATAAAGCTCAATGGTTAGCTCTGAAACAACTTTGAGCTGTGACTGATCAGTTTGCATTCACACAGGCAGATAAGGGAGGGAATTGGGTAATTTTGAATAAAAAGGATTATAGTAACATGGCCTTGGATTTGTTAACAGATGTTAGGGTGTATCGAAAATTGAGTTGCAATCCAGTAAAGGAATTTAATAGTTCCTTGTTAGAACTTTTGGAAAGGGGAGAGAGACTGGGATTTTTTTCTGGTGGAGATGTTAAAAAGTTGCATGTGAAATCTCCTAAAGATGTTATGTTTCTTGTTATTCCAAAATTTCATAAGTGTCTAGAAAAAAACCCTGGTAGACCTATTGTCTCGGGGATGGGTTCATTTTTACAAAATGTTGGGATTTTTTTGAATTCCCAGTTAAAACCATTTCTCCCAAGGATACAATCCTACATCAAAAATACAGCTCATGTGTTGGAAGAAGTTAGGAAAATCCAATGGAATTCTCACCTGTACTTTGCTTGTGTGGATTTAAACTCATCATATACCAATATCAATATCAGAATAGGTCTGGAAGCAGTTATGAGAATGTTGGGAGAAGGACCCAAAACTAAATACATTTGTCAACTTTTAGAGTTTGCTTTGATACATAATTATTTTGTTTTTGAGGGAAATTTTTATTTACAATTGGAAGGGACAGCAGTGGGGGCTGCCTTTGCCCCTTCATATACAATCATATTCATGTCGTATTTTGAAAATATGTTTATTTATGGAACTGATTTTTTTCAAAAACAGTGTTGTTATGTTTAAAAGATTTATAGATGATTTGATTTTTGTATGTAGTGGAGATATTGGTGAATTTGATCAGTTTATGGATTTGTTAGGCCGTAATACATATGGTTTACAATTCACCTATAGAGCAAATAGAAAATGTATGCAATTCCTGGATGTTGAATTTTATATTGATGGGAATGGCTTTTTGCAGTACAAATCTTTTTATAAGGAAACTGCAGCGGACAGTTTTCTGGAAGCAAGTTGTGCTCATCCTGATCATTTCATCAAGTCACTACCGTATGGGGAATTTAAAAGAATACAAACTAATACCTCTGGTGCAAAGATTTTAGAGAGGGAGTTTGCATTGGTCAAGGATAGGTTGTTAAATTGTGGTTATAACATGGAATGTGTTAATGAGGCCCTAGAAAAATTGGGAAGTAAAAGGGGAGTCAAGAGATTAAATGGAAAGTCAGTTCAAGGCAGGAAATCTATTGATAATAATAATTTGCATGAATTGAAAGCTGAACCCTTGTTTTTTGTTAGTACATTTTCCTCTTTGTCTGGGGCACTCAGAAAGTTAGTTAATGATCTTTGGCCTATCATTTGTGGCGATGAAGTAGTAGGTGATTTGTTCCCTGAGAAGGTTGTTTTTTCATATGGGAGGTTTAATAATTTGAGAGAACTATTAAGGACGAGAAATAAAACTGAGGTAGTAGAAAGGAAGGGTGTATTTCCATGTGGGGGTTGCAAGGTATGTGGATGCACACCATGTAAATGGTATGTGGGACAGACAAAGAGAATGGTTAAACTCAGAATCTTAGAACATTTAGGGGATGTTAGAAATAAGAGACTGGATAGTCCAGTGGCACAGCACTTTTGCAGTGCACATGGAGGTCATTCGGATAGTTTTTTTCTTTAGTGTACTGGCAAAGCCACATTTTGAACAAAATTTGGGGGGCGATGAATTTAAAAGGAAATTAGTTCAGTTGGAATTTAAATTAATAGTTTATTTTGGCACTTTGTTCCTGAAAGGTTTAAATCTTGAAATAGAGTGGGTTATTTAGTATTTAGTATTTGTCATTTATGATATGGTTAAGATTTCATTGCATAACATTTCACATATAGATTAATGAAATAATATTTTAAGGAGAAGTAGTATAGCATATCTATTAATACAAGCATGTTTACAAAAGAAAATATTCAAGTTATTATTTAGTATAATAGGGCTTAGAGAGGTTGCAATTTATATATTTTCTTATGGACAGTGTATATCTTTACTAGCATTTAATATAAATAAATAAATTGATGAAATTATTTAATAAATAAATTTATTACAGGAATTTTGATAATGCACTGTATAAAATGATATATAGTTTACTTTTGCTATTTTATTAATGATGAAGTGTGAGTGTATTCTGTGTGGGGGGGCACATCTCTGTTTTATAATGAAGTATATTTAAGCAAAGTTAATTAATGGTTTCTAATTGATTAATTAATTTATTGGTGGAATTGAGTCTGGTGTTGGAATATAAAAAGCTGCCTGATTTATATGTATTCATCCCATTGAAGGCCAGTGGGGCTGATGTACCAGAATGTGCTAATAAAGAAAACTTGGCAGCTACAGCAGTGCTCTATGTGTTTTTTGAGGGGTATTCTGATGTAGGTTTGGCCATAATTACACTTTCTATGACTTTATGCAGCAATGTGCATATCACACTATTATTACGACATTTATTTCCCCCTCTGTGTAATGAGGGGATGTTACCACCAGTGCATGTTCCATTGTCTATGAACTGCAGGACACTGTTACTACACTGTTCCACCTCCTCAGAAAGGTTGGATCCTGCTTTCTGCCTGGCTCTGGGGTGCAGAATACTCCCCGCCAAATGGTGGGATGCTGCATCTGATCTGTAGCACCTCCACCTCAAGTGACATGAATGGAGCTACCCCCACTGCTTAAAACTGTCAGGAAGCTGCTTTTAGTTTGTGGCACCCCAGAGGCAGTTTCTACCATACCACATAAGATGTGGCGCAGATTCTGCCATTTGACATGATAGTTCTTAAGACACATGATCAGGTCAGACTACATCAAACAGCACTACTGGGCAACAACACTTCTTTAAAGTAATATGCAATTCTGGCGCAGCACTTCCTTAAAGTGAAGTGCACATGCCTCTTTATCTCCAAGCATTAAAAATCATTGCTCTGGCCTTTAAAATCATACTAGCATGTCAGAAATAGGAGCACTTTCTTATTTTTACAATAAAAAGATCATTATATACTAGACTTTATGGGGCCAGATTCCAAAGGACTTGCTCTTGGTTTAAAGGACTTTCTCTGCTCTAAGCCTGAGTTATAGATAGGACTTACACTAGTGTAAGTCATTTGCACTGTTACTATTTATTTTGGAATCTGCCCCCCACTTCCCATATAGTTAGTGATAGAGAATATGTGTATAGGCTGAGTTTATTTATTCAAAAGGTATGTACCCATAAATACTTTAAACTTCATGAGGAACATCAGTAAATCTAAGAAGAGCTAGCATAGAATGGAGGACCACAATAATAGCACTATGCCTAAACCATAGCAGGGGAGAGATATGAACTTGCAGTTTTGCCTCACGTAGAGCAGGCCACGTTCTCTGGAATGGTAGGATCTGCCAGTGCTAAACACACATGTCCACCTTCTTTTTTTTGAGGTAGAACTGAACTTTCAGACTTGTGTTTTAGAGACATTCCCTGTGTGCCACATCATATGTGTATCTCTATCCTTTCTGTTACGTAATAAGCATGTTATTACAACTGCCATTCAGCCTGTGCAACTCCTCCATCCCATATAACAGGCACTTACTACAAAGCTATGCAGTGGGATACATGATTAATTAAGCTGATATGATAGCTAAGTCTCCTTCCACTGGGTAATCACATATTCATATGGTGGGCTGGAACATTAGTGCCCTAAAGGTGTGGTCACATAGCACAATATTAGTCTACTGATAGTCAGCAAACCTGTGGCTAGCTACAGAGTGTTTTACTCCTCTTGGTTGCATGCCACTTTGGCACAACACAAAACCTGTAAAGACTACAGTGAGTGGTCACCATGACAACAGTAATGTTTCTACACTGACTGTCCCAATGTGATCGTAACCCATGCTTCCCTTAGATACAGTGTATTTGTTAAGTAATCCTGAAACTGATTATTTGCTGGATATATATGGAAAACTAAGAAACTATATTCATTGTTTGTTCTAACGTACTTGAGATGTTCCTGGATTCTTAATTTAAAAAAAAATATCTTAATTTTCCAACATATGTAACAGCACAAAGACATTTAGCACCATAAATCACTTGCTGTACTGCATGTAAGGTTCCAATGCTGCAACATTTAAAACCTTACAGATACTGTATCAACTTTAATAACAATGAAGGGATATACACTACAGATTCCACAGAGCAAAGTGCCTTGGAACAAAGAATAATGTCTCTGAAAGTAGCTGTGTACAAGCATATTTGATATGATGTTCCCCTTTTATAAGAAACCATTGACAAATTAATATTATAGAGGCCTGTATAATTATGAGACTTACCAACTCCAATGTAAACAATTAATATATATGAAAAGACATTAAATTTAGTAAAATAATTTTTTTTCTTATTACACAAATCATATATGCATAATTATACCCAATTTTCTGTATATTCACAAGGCAATTTGTCTCAGTTTGATATGCTTACATAACTGTTTTAGAGTTAAGTCTAATGGGTAAGAATAAAGAAAAAATTCTTTGAATATCCTGACAAAAATATTCCCTTCTATTACATACTCTTCTACCGCTAATAAATTCTCCACAGTGACATGTGGATAGCTTTGCTGCCTCGCAGCAAGATGTTCTCTTGTTTGATTCTTGGCTGGCATCCCTTCTGTGCAGAGTCTGCATGTCCTCCCTGTCTTTGCGTGGGCTTCCTCCAGTTTCCTCCCACGTTCCAAAGACATGCAGTAGGTGGACTGGAGACACTAAAATGGCATTAGGTGTGAGTGTGTGTGTGTGTGTGTGTGTGTGTGTGTGTGTGTGTGTGTGTGTGTGTGTGTGTGTGTGTGTGTGTGTATATGCGTGAGTGTGTGCTATGGAAGAACAGCCACAGCAGGGATAGCCACCTGGCAGTATGAACCTTGGCTGTAGATGATTGTCACTGTTGAAATGATAACCTGACCCCATGTGCAAAAATGGGAAAAGGGGTAGTGGATGGATGGATGGATGGATGGATGGATGGATGGATGGATGGATGGATGGATGGATGGGAGAGCAACACAAGTGTATGCAGAGGGTGGTAGCAGCAACTGTGTGAAAAAAATATTGGCTTGTAGTCTTTTTTCTTAAATATTTTGTATGACGTTTAGCATTCTGTATAAGGAATGCTACAAAGAGGATTATGATGGATCCACTGTTCATAATCAATTTGTTAATGTGTTAAAGAAATAGATTCAAGAAATGTATCTTGATAGTAAATCTTGAGGTGAATTTCTTGAGCACCTTGGCTCTAGATGATTGTCACTTTAGTAGTGACACCTCAAATCATGTGCAAGAATGGGAAAAAGGGCTTGTGAATGGATAGATACAAATTACATATTTTTTGGTTTGGCAAGACTCTTTCCTTATATGTGGCTAATACCTGCCCCCCCCCCCCCTATTTTCACACACACACACACACACACACACACACACACACACACACACACACACACACACACACACACACACACACATCTTCACACTTGTTGTTTACTACTAATCCTGAGGGCAATTTGTTCTCTTCTCTTTTCTCAAATACTTCCTACACTCATACACAATTGCTAAGTCCTAATTAAACTACTGCCCTTAGCAGCAGAGTTCTTTTTGGTTCTGATAACATTCATGTTCTTCCCCCTCCCATCACAGAATTTCACACTGAGTTTGTCTCACTACCATCTTGCCTTCATTGTAACTTAAATGATGTGTATATGGAAAACAGAAAAGTATATATTACTTGTTACCTATATGTATAACCTAGATCTGATGAAGCTTTGACAAGGGTGAAAGCACTCATCTCTTGTTTTACTTAATAAACCATGGTTTAAACAAGCAAAACCAGCTTGAATCCTATGTTCATATGATTAATAAAAATTCAAATTGATCTTTGACATGGATCTTACATTAGAATGACCTGAGACGTACCTCCCTTGACTATATGAAAAGAGACATAGAGGAGCTCTCCGATCATGTAGCCCAGGCCGGTATGACCCTGACCTTGAGCAGCATCTTACCCTCACCTAGAATGATGCTGCAGTATAAAGACAAAATGATCAATTTTAACAATTGGCTAAAATTTTGGTGTCATTGAAAGGGGATCCAGTGCCTGTCAGCCTGGGATGACATGCTCGACACGCCATGTTGCTTCGCTAGGGACGGCTTGCACTTGTCACCCCTGGGCTTTCGGATACTGGCAAAGGCTCTTGCCACCCCCATAGTGCCCTTTTTAGGCAAGGCTCAAAAGACAAACCCACCTCCATAGAAAACACAAAGAACAAGAAACTAAGGGTAATGCTGCTAAATGCCAGAAGTCTAAACCTCAAAATGCACACACTCGAAGCTCTCCTCAGTATGGAGAACATTGATATCTGCGCAGTGACAGAAACCTGGTTCAAGGCTCCAGAGAGCACCCCAGCACTATCAGGTTATACCTCATATCATGCTGTTCGGCCCCAAAGCTCAGACCGAACCACAAAAGGAGGGGGAGTATCCATATTTATCAAGGATACCCACACCTCCAGGTTAGTGGCATTGCACGAAGCATCAGAAACCATCCATGTGCAACTAACAGTGGGCAAAACTGCCTTTCAGTTTATAGCATGCTACAGACCACCGTCTCAAAATCAGGAATCCCACTCAGCTTTCCTGAAAACATTGGAGAACATGAAGATCTCTCCAAACACCATTATACTGGGTGACTTCAACTACCCAAACATAGACTGGGAGCATTACTCAAGCCCCAACACCCTAGCCCAAAGGTTCCTGGAATTTATAAACTCAAATGCCATGGAACAACTAGTCACAACTCCCACAAGAGGAGAAAACATACTTGACCTGATCATCACCAACATGGGGACCCTATGCTCCACACCAGAAGTATACCCCTCATTGGTAAGATTAGACCATAAATTAATTTCACTGGATATCCAAAACCCGACCCCACCCCCAGCCCAGAAAACCACAGTGAAGAACTTCTCAAAAGCGAACTTCACACTTCTCAAAACTGAGGTGGAATCCTTCAAGGCCCCCGGGCCAGTGGAAACTACGGCCCAAACCACAGAATCCTATATAAACGCATTCTATGGACACCTCCAGGAATACATGGATCATGCTATCCCAAACAAAACCAAGACCCAATCGTCCAAAGGCAGGCGTCCAGTCTGGTGGACCCCAGCCATAAATAAGTTGTACAACAGAAGGAGGAAGCTACTTCATGATAGAGTAAAATCCCTAAAAGGGAAGGCATCTCTGATCAGTACTAGCAAAAAATTACGATCCCTCATAAAATCCTCCAAGGCCAGCTTCAAGAGAAAAATTGCACAGGACACTAAAGACAATCACAAGGCTTTCTTTAGCTATGTTAGGAACCTGGGATGCAACTCCCAGATATGCTCAGAATTGATTCTAAACGACAAAAAATACACTGAACCCACAGACATTGCCAACATCCTGGCAGACAGGTTCAGTGCAAACGTCTCCCCCCCTTTTCCTCCAAAAGAACAAATATCTATCCCAGCAGAGTGCAGCCTCCCTAACATCTCAGATGCTCAGGTGAAAGCCGCCCTCTCCAAAGCAAAAAACACTGCTTCAATGGGACCAGACGGTGTCCCGGGTAGCGTCCTACATGAACTCCAAGAAGAACTAAACCCTCACATAAAACTGCTGTACAATCTCAGCCTCACTACAGGATATGTACCCAAAGAATGGAGTACAGCAACAGTGGTCCCACTCCACAAAGGTGGTGCCTCAATGGACCCTGGTAACTATCGCCCCATAAGCCTGACTAGCCTTATCTGCAAGGCCATGGAGAGGATCATCATGGAACTCATAAACAAAGACATTGGGGACCTACAGACACTAGATCCTACCCAATTCGGCTTTGTCAAGGGCAGATCCTGCCTCTTGAACCTGGTCAACTTTTTTGAAACAGTCACCAAGGCTATAGATGAAGGGAAGGCAGTCCACACAGCCTATCTGGACCTCGCAAAGGCATTTGACACAATACCCCACTCAGGCATCATAGATAAGCTATCCAGCTTAAATATAAACCCCTATGTCACAAGATGGGTTACTAACTGGCTCAAAGACAGAATCCACAGAGTAAGAATTGCCGGAGCCATGTCAGACTTGAAACCGGTTACAAGTGGTGTCCCACAAGGCTCTGTCCTGGGACCTCTCTTGTTCGGCATATACTTCTCCGAGGTACAGGCCAACACGGGAGGACTATGGCTGACCAAGTTCGCAGATGACTGCAAACTGGGCGCCATAATTGACTCTCCAGCTGACACGAACATCCTCCAAAAAGGTCTCACAGAGATGGATAACTGGTGCCAGAGCCACGGCCTAAAGCTACATGCCAAAAAGTGTATAGTCATACCCTTTGGCAAAAACAAAGTGCCCACAAATTACCACATAGGTGGTAACCCATTACATAGGGAAGAAGTAATTAAGGACCTGGGGACCCAAGTTGATAGCAATCTCTCCTTTGACAACCACATTGCCAAAGTGGTTAGAAAGACCTTCTACATAGCCCACCTTATCACAAAAGGATTCACATCTAGATCAAGTGAGGTAATAGTGCTCCTTTATTCATCCCTCATCAGGCCCATCATAGAATACAATGCCCCTTTTGGGATGTACCTTACCCGACACCTGCAGCAACTAGAAAGACCCCAAAAGTACCTCACAAAGAGGATCAAGGGACTCGAACAGATCCCATATGCTGCCCGGTTAAAAAAACTCCAGCTCTACTCAGTTGCATACTGCCTACTTCAAGGCGATCTATGCCTGACATACAAAGCTATGTCCAACCCAGAATTAATGGACATGCTCCACCTCAGAAAATCTAAATCCCTTAGAACCATGCGCTCAAAGGACTTGAACCTTAGCACAGAAATAAATAGAACATGCTGGAGGGACAGATTCATAACCCAGAGGCTCCCTTCGCTCTGGAATAGAATCCCAGTCCATGTTAGGCAGAGCACCTCACTGACTCTCTTCAAGAGGAATCTTGGATTACTTCTGTGTCACTACTAGACAGAGGTGCAGTAAACTAACCTTAAAAAGGGCACAGCAAACTCAAATCAAAGGGTTGCGAAAGCCAAACACACTCGGGTTAGGCTTATAAATGCCCCAGGGCAGATAGCCTACTATGAACCTAAGACATGACAACAGTCTATTTTAATAGTTTGTATGCTATAATTCTTGTACATCTATTTTCCCTAGGAAATAGTTATGATCAGCAACTTGATATAAATTTAGTTGTCCTGGTTGACTACAAGTCAGAGAAACAATGTTTTGCAGCTTTGAAATCTGTACTACACTGATAATGCACTGGCTAGAAACTATGTTTACTTCTAATAGACTAACAGCTTTAAAAGCTGTTAAAAATGTAAGGTTTTTTTTTTTTTTTTTTTTTTTTTTTTTTTGTGGAAGGATGTACTGTTTTACAGGTTTTAAAGCTCTTACCATTTCCTGGCACTTTTTCTCTAGTGAATGCTGTGCATACATTAGTTCCATTAGTTCATGGGTAGCTCTGACAGGTGCATAACAATATTTGTTATATACCTTTTTGATGTCAGAGAAGTGCATAACAAAGTTGTTTTTCTTTTATGGATTCATAGGTAAGTACTAGGCTAGCTGCCATTGCAGGCTATTTTAGGCCTTGACAATTTCCCTTTTTGTGCTTATAACAACCTATCCCATTAGATTACACACTGGCC
Source organism: Protopterus annectens (assembly GCF_019279795.1). NCBI lineage: Eukaryota > Metazoa > Chordata > Ceratodontiformes > Protopteridae > Protopterus > Protopterus annectens. The sequence continues at coordinate 515,518,359 of NC_056733.1, forward strand.
TTAACCATTCAATGGTTAATAATTATATTAATTGATCTTTTACTAGCTTCCTTGGACTATAACTTCACAACCTCCCCACCCCTATATTTCTCCATCTAATAAGCCCTGCCTTTTGCCTTAATTGCTAGTCACATTTTCCTGTGTAGCCACATTGGCCTTCTCCTCTTTTTGACTTTTTGCTTTCTTTCTCACACACTTGTCCATAGCCCTGAGTACTCTAAAACTGACTCATTGCCATAGCTTGTTTACTCCGGTATATTCCAAGATCAAGGTATTGACCCTCGTCACCAGCATGTTTTTTGGAAGTGCCACACCATTATGTTTGCCTTTGTATTTTACCCATCTCCCTACTCTAAACCACACAGTGGCATGACCACTAACAGTGCCTTAACCTTAGCATCCATGACTCCTTTCACATTGCTTAGGACTACAGCTAGATCTGTATTGTGGTTCATGCATCCTGTATCTTATATGGTCCAGGGTTTCACTCACCTGGCATATTTAGTGGAAACACTTAAAGGATTCTCAATTTTAGAAGGATAAGACTTTCCCAGAAGTCCTCCAACTTATGATCTTCAGTATTGTTATGTTAACTACCTTTTTATTTCTTTATAACTCTTTATAACTCTTGCTTTTGGTAGCTTTGTTCCTAAATCAGCTCATGTGCATTTATGAGCTCAACCTGTATATTTGTCTTGTCCAAACAGATACAAACCTGCTGTTTCCTTTTAGGCCTTTTTATTTATATTTAGTATTGTCTGGAGATCTTAATATTTTTTTATACTTTCTGTATATTCAAACAAGGCTAAGCCTGTAGACTATCTCTAGTACTCTTGCCTATGCCATTATACTATAAAAGTTATACCTGATCCTCCAGCCACTACAACTCTGCTTATGTGTTGTATGTCCTTATACTGTTTAATTATGTTAGAAACAAAACTGTTGTTATTACTCGTATGTTAGTTTCCCCCAAGCTATTAGAATGGCTATATTCTTGTATTTTGTATATTCTGATGCAACATGGGTGTGAAAAATTCCCTGTGAGATGCAGTCCACTTATGTTAAGTAACTAAGTAAATAAATAAATAAATAACTTTCAGTTACATTACAATTTATTACAAACTGATAAGTCTCTCTTCTGCAGGTACTATCCCTCTTTATAATATATTTAACCAGATATCTTCATCAGTTCCACAGCGTTCACTGTCATTGTTTGGTCTCTCCAAGTGATCAAATAAATTCATGCAATGACAGACTGTACTGCCTGTCTGAAGCCTCTCTCCAGTCCCTTCTGATGGTTCTGTGCTTACTCAATGCACAATTCAATACCTCTGAATGCCCACTGTTACCTATTTCATGGAAGAGAACAGGTTTGATATAATGTGAACATTGTAGGTAGCATGATTGATGTATTTCTCTTTTTTATTTTAAAACATTTTAATGTTTGCAGATTCAGTGTGTCAAAAACAAAACTTAATCAGCTGTATTTATTGTATATACTTCCTGTCAAAATGAAAAATGTAACAGAATACTAAAACTTAACAAAAAGTATACACTTTAACCATGTATGCACATTATTTGAAATAGATGCCTGCATGTGAATATATTAGAAATATTACACATTAAGTTTAGCGTATGATGCAGGTTCCTGAACAGATAACTATAAAATGATTAAATATGACAATTGTATTATTTTTCAAGTCTTTCCAGTAAGAGCTACATTTTAATTTATAGATTGATTGCCATATTTTGTCTTTTTTTCAAGTCTCTCCAAAAGAACCATTCATTTGTTGAAAGGTCTAGTTTAGAGATAGTTTATAACAAGTCATCTGCAAACAGCAATATTTTAGACTCATAGCTATCATTTATTTTCATCCAGCGATGTTAGACTTTAATTGTTCTGCCTACAGTTTGATTGTTAGAACAAATAACAGTGAAGATAATAAACATCCTTGTTTATGACATTTGTTAAATTTACTGAACCTGACAGAAATGTGCCTAATTTCATATGTTTTAGTGCCTAGATATAAACTTGTAAAGAGAGAAATTCTTGTAGAAAACTAAATAAATGAAGGACGTATTTCAGTTGCATTTTGCGGGATACTATAATTCCTATAGAATATTATATTTAAACACGTTACTCTTGTTACCGTTTTTTATGTATCCTGTTGCTTTCAGACAGTATTCCTGCTTCCCTCGGCAGTCTACGATGACGTCATTTTTCAGACACTCATTCTCATTGCTTCCGAAACAAGAGTGACACCGTATATTATTTTTCTCCATATCAACAGTTGGTGCTGATTAAAACAAAAGTATATTATATATATATCAGTTGTGGTTTCATAGAAGTATAAAATATGGCATGGCTATGTGACACTGTTACAAGAACATTTATGAAAATGTTAGCGCACATCTATTAGAGAATTGTATTACTGATAACATGATAATCTCTTATCTCTGCTTTTTTCCTTTTAAATTTAGCAAATGACATTGTAGCTGTTCAACATGGTCAAAACACTGCACACGTGTTATAAAACAAAGGAATATCAACAGCTGGAAATTCTTGATGATACAGAAGAATTGAAATGTAGCCGTACAGCACTATTTATTTTTTCTTTTTTAGTTTGTGGTCATTATGTTAGTGGCATGGCATCCAGTCTCACTATAATGATATTTAAAATGAAAAAAAAAATGCAGAGTGGGCAAACAGCAATCATACTTTTAGCAAACTATCTGGGCAGTCAAGGCTATATTTGATAAGTTACAAAGTCATACACTAGATAAAACTGGACAGATGAACATCTTACATCAGTACTCTAGACCTTAACAGCATGATATTAAAATGCTAGAATAAACAGGCCTTTATTAAACTGAAAATGTTTTGAAACAGCTCTGGAAAGTCATTTTAATTGTCTAGAGCTTTGAAGTCTTGATCTCATTGAATAGAGAATTCTACCACTGTAAATCAAAAAGGCCTAGAAAACAGCTATACAAAAAAGTGAAAGAAATAATGTTAGAAACTACAGATCAGTCTGCCTGTTATTCAGTATATGAAAATTTATTGAAAGACTGGCACTGGATAAATTACTGTAATAATTTGGCAATAAAAAGTTGCTAGCCATAAACCAACATGCTTACATACTGTAAGACTCATTCTTCTGCTAGTAATAGCTTATTTTTTATTATAACATCATTAATCCTTTAAAATGTGGTTAAAGCTACATGTGGTCCATATGGACTTATCAAGTGCTTTTTTTATAGTAAATGATAAATTATTGTGAAATAAACTTGTTATGGTAGGTCTCTCATCACAGTCTATTGAAAGTACGAAAAACTAAGGAGTACAACCTAGAGAATAATCTGTGGTAGTTCTTTGTGCATTATGCATAAAGTAAATCAAGGCATACATCGTCCCTTATTTATTTAAAATTCATTTGCTGGATGTCAATTTTTATGCATTCATTTCTAAGCAATTTATGCAAGCAATATTATAATGGAAAACATTATAAATTGTCTAATTTGCACTAATGCCATTTTTTATTATTATTTTTGTAGCACCCATGCCTGACAGCCATGGGGCCACTGTCACTTGTATTCATTCCCCTTCTGCGGGATGAGAACAATGCATGCAATGGCTGAATCATAAACCTAACCCCGCCCCTTGGATGGTCACTATGGGACCAATACACTTTCATGCAAATGTGCATGATTCTGCACATCTAATGCTGAAGGTTACTGTGTTTACAGCTTTGTGAGTGTAATGCATGCCCAAGAACCATTCTTAAGCATTTGCTACTCTTCCACTGAGGGTTTCTTTAGGATAGCCAAGTACCACATTATCGTTTCAGGATAGGCATGTCCATCTTCTTTAATCTGACCCCAGCAGGCCCCTGAGCTGCTAATTCAATTCAACTGGCCTGAATTACAGTCAAGGCTTTATCTCTCTGTGCTAGCACAGCTGCCTGTTCTGGCCATTTTGTGTATGACTTAGACCTCTTTTACCTTCAGCCTGCATTTACACAAATTGGCATGCCCTTTAATTAGAAATGTTGTTTTGTTGTCAAAAAGCAAATTAATGTTTCATAGTTCATTCAACATTTTAGGCTAAGATGGTTTGTACAGTAAGATTTCTCAGTAAAAAGAGACATAACCTGCAGTAAGATATTAGGAGGAGGAGCCATATTAGTCAAACAGTATTTGTTAGAGGTGGTCTTGCAGCTGTTGCCATTAATGGTCTCCATTGTCACATCCATGATGCAGAAGGATATGACTGTGTAATGTACAATCACCTCCATGATAGGGACATATTGGAATGCAATCGTCTGGACAGAGACACCATATGGAAGCTTGTAGACATCTACTGCTCTCATATGGAATCTCATAGGATGCATGGGATTTTCATCCCAGAGGATATGAAGGTATGTATGACACTGACCATTCTTCCTACAGGGATCTGCCAGTGACCATCGGGTGGCACCCTGGGTGTATCAAAGGCAGCTGCCTCATGAATACTATACCAGTTCCTTGATTTTGTGCTGCAGCATGTGGAGGAACATAGGTGGCTCCCAATAACTACAGAAAAGAAAAACAACATTGTGCAGGCATTCTAATGAAATAGTCCATTTCTGTGAGGTTTTAGGAGCCATTGGTTGCACCCACATCACCATCAAGGACTCACCTGGTCCAAATGGACACTATTATATAGAAGGGTTTCCACTCTGTCAAGTGCCAGGTAGTGTCCAGTGCACATGGAGGTATATATAATGTGTCTGTGCATCACCCAGGCAGTTCTTATGATTTCTACTTCTGGCATTCATCCAACCTATAGCAGCAATATGTGTGGCATGGCATTCAACAGGGACATTGGTACTGATTATGCTAGATATGCCAGGAGCCATGGCTCATTACACCAATACACAACTCACAGAGCACAACTGAGATGCAATTGAAAACTATACTGTCACAGATCTGCAAAATCATTATGCATGAGCTTGGATTGATGAAGGCCTGCTTCCTCTGTCTAGATTCCTCTGGTGACATGTTGCAATATATTCCGGATACTAGCAGAACGATATCTGTTGCTTGTACAATTCTGCACAACTTGGTGGTATGCAGATTGCTGAAAGGGATCGCCATCAGATGATCAGACAGACCAGAGCTGTTGATGCAGGAGGTGCTAGCTGAGGAGTCACTGGAAGAAACTGGCTGAAGGGGAAGACCACGTGAAAGAGAGGTGAGTGCGATGCACTGCATCAGTGGCAAAGAAATAGCATCTGTAATATAATTATGGGTCAGATTAGATGCAGCATAGATTAAATAGTGATGCATACAATACTACAGCCAGGCTACTGCTTGACCATATTGTGAATCAGCCCATACTTACCCATATAACAGAATAGTGATGGCAGGGCACAGTTGCCATCATATGCAGAGGTGGGGAGGGCTACAGTGACAGGGATAAAGAAAATGCATATTAGTCAAAGGCACACTAAGGTTTTGGAGGAGAAAGTATGTGATATGTATGGGAGGTTGAAGGGAGATGGGTATGCTACGACATGAGGTGGCAGTGCTTCTGGAGTGGGAAGGTGTAGAGATGTAGGGGTATAGGATACATATGGGTACCAAGGGACACAGCTCATGCAGACGTCCTTGCACTTTGCTCATGTGTATGTGACAGGTGTTGTGGGTTTTCAGGTGGGAACATCACAGATCATGAAAGTCCACAGTCATAGCTGTATCCCCTTCAAGAAATGGCACTGGCACCCTTGCCTGACAGCAAAGATGAATATGAACAATGGGATTATGACCACCTAGCCATGCCATTTTTCCTGACCACCTTGTAGGCTTCATCTGCTCAGGCAGCCATCCCATGCCACATCAGGCACACCACAGGTGGGTGGTGTGAAGTAGGCAGCAGCAGCTGCCCTGTTGTGCATACCCACATTGGAGGCAGATGAGCAGCAGCTATGGAAATGGTGTTGGCCCTTGCTTGTAGAGGAAAACAGCAACACCAAGGTAGTGAGTTTGCTGAATCCCTCATGTACATTGTCAATCAAGCATTGCAGTAAACCTATGATATCTGGCAAGGCAGTGGTGGCGTCAGCCTGTGCATGTACAACAGCCCTGCACATCCATTTAGTAATGCCCATAGTGATACCCATTTCATTCAAGAAGTGGAAACCATAGCATTGGTGGCCACCAGACCTCTGCTCTTGACTCCTGTTCATATGCTCTGTGGAAGCATCATTACCCACTACTGGTACATGGGAATAAGATGATGGTGATCTCTAGGTAGGGCTGCTGGGCATGACGTGTCCTTTCAATGGCTCTGGAGATGTGGGAGTGGGTTCCACAGGGAATGTAGCTGTGGCACTGGACATGGGTGGTATTGTGCCCTCCACAGTCATGATTGTGTACTGCGACATTGTGTTATAAGACTATGTGAGTGTAAAGTTGCTATCATCATTAGTGTCCAGTGCAGAGCTGACATCAGGCATGCCCTGTCCCATGGCAAAGGTTACCATATCCATAGATCCTGTGAAAGCAGACAGAAAAACATATATGAACATCCATGTGTAACATTGCAAATATGCCACAGTCCCACTTGCGATGCATTCGTGATACTGGTAACAAGTAAGTGAAGAATGGAAACAAGTTCACATTGTGTTGCATGTCTTCATGCCTGCATTCCAGATGTGTTCCTGAATGAGATATGGAAGTGTGGTGCATCCCTGAGCTCATGGCACAGATGTGCTACTAAAACACGTTACTGACATAAGGAAATACCAAGCTGGTTTATCCACAACAGAGACAGACATGAGATGGTGTGTGCTGCTCAGTTTCACATCCTACCCTATGCCAGGTATCAGGGTCTTTTTAGTCTCTTGAGGCGGGGACAACATACGCTTTTCCTTAGACTAAGGGTGGCCAGTGATGGCAGACACTCCCCTGTGACCATTTTTTTCTGTACTATTGCATGAGCCTTGTTGCAAGCACATTGATGACCATTCAATAGACCTAATTGTCTTCCCTTATGTGGCCACTGACTGCATTAACATCTACTAGGAGTCCAAGTCACTCTTGTGTGACTTCCGTATCCCCAGTCTGAGCTCACAGAAGGCCTGCAGTAGAATGTCAGTCTGTGTCTGGAAGAACTTCTTAAGGTACTTCAACACTTTGGACAAGATGTATGTCCTGTTGGACACGCAGCTGTGCTCAGTGGGCACAAAATAGGTACTGCAACATGTGTACTTGTCATGGTCCCATGTGGCAGCTGAGCTACTAAAAGGTGTCATGCCTCACATACTACATTATCATAGGAAACTTTTCCTTGGTAGTTCAGTAGGGCAGCATGATATGCACACTGTCATTATCCTGTACTTACTAAGGAAACTTAGTAAGAAAACACAAGTCATTATGTGCCTCACATGTTCACCCTGCCCTGGATCAGTTATCCAGTGTGTCTTCCCTGATACAGCCTTTGTGCTTTGCTACAGAGTTATTGCTGTCTGAGCCACCTACCAGGTGACATAGGATAGGTAACCTTACAAAACTCCACAGCCATGCATTTGGTGGACTGCTGCTGCTTGCACCTGTGCACCATATTATTTCATTCATCACTGCTGCTCTCCCTGTGGTCCCCATCCCCCTGTCAGCAGTTTACTGTGGAGCAGTCAACCCCACAAAAAATAAAAGAGCCTTATAGTCATTCAGTCAGTCTCCACACCTGCCAATGTCCTGTGTGCCCTTACTTCGGCAGATGCTCTACACTTCTGTAATCTGCAGACCAATGTAGTTATTTACTACAGAGCGCTGCCACAATCCTTCCTGTGCCTCCACCCCCATCAGTTGGTAGCTGTGGTGCAATCTCCTTAACAATAAAAGATTCCTACAGTTACCCAGTCACTTTACCCAACTGCCACTGGCCTGTCTTATCACTGCGGCTGTAGAACAGGTCTTGCCTCTGTGTACCAATATGAATATGGTCTGTGTGATCCACTTGGTATTCTTGAGAAAAATAATTCAGTAGTGCAATGAGATTTGCTATGGCAGTCAGCCATGGTGGTGCAGTGGTTAACATTGTTGCCTCACAGCAACAGGTTCTCTGGTTCTATTCTCAGCTGGAGCACCTTTATATGCAGAGTTTGAATGTCTTCCCTGCAGTTGAATGAGTTTTAAAGACATGCAGTAGGTGTGTGTGTGTGTGTGTGTGTGTGTGTGTGTGTGTGTGTGTGTGTGTGTGTGTGTTTGTGTGCCTTGTGTGAAGGTTTGGCACCAGGCTGACAACTTGATGCCGTAAAAACTCCACTGCCAATCAATTTGCGTTCTGGAGACCCCCTGACAAGAGAATCCAAAAGACAGTTTTAATGAGATCTGCAATGGCAGAATCTGTTTATATTGCGCAGTTTTGGGACAAGTAGTGTGGCATTTATGCTAATGAAACAATTCATTGTAAATGGTTTTGAAATGCACGTTTATAGTTTCAATAGGGAGTAGAGATTTGATATTTACTGACAGCCAAATGTCTAACTTTGACAAAGGTACTATGGCTTCAGAATGTCAAAACAACATACATTGATCATAGCCTTTGCACAGACACTGACAGCATTCATTGAAGTCTCAGCCCATAGGTCTTGGAAGGCAGCAAGCACTTATACAAAGCTATGCATTTATTTTGGTCATCCAGGTCATACCTAACAGATTTTAGTGCAGAAGATGCAGAGGGTGCTCCCCCTCATTCCCATCCCTAATTACAATACATTGCTGTCTTTGCTAGGCTATGCCTATCTAGTCCCATTTGTGTTTAGCACACAAAGCTAACTGCTGTGTGGACCTCTCAAATGTCCCTCTTTTGGAGTAACATTCCTTTTTTTAGGCCTGATTTACCTTTGCACAGGATGTCCCTATTTTTGGAGGTATGTCCACATTTTTACGCTCAGTTTACCTCTTCACATAAATTTTCTGAACCCCCCTTATTATATGTGATTTTTGAAGCTGTCTTAGTATACATAAAACTACACTACATAACCAACATCCTAGTGGCCACAATAATTTTAAAGAAAGAAGACCTACATCTTACAACTCCATTTTTCTGAAGCAAAAATAAATAAGAACCTTGTGTGGTAGAATTTTGCAATTCAGTTCATTAAAGTGTATAAATTTTACACTGACTCTGATAATGTAATTATATTTTTCCATCATCTTTCTTACTCTCTGTTTAAATGTGTTTATATGTATGTCCCTATTTTCAGGCTTGATGTGTTTTTGAGTAGTAACCCACATTCCTTTGGTATTCAAATGTTATGCTAATTGCATATCTACATTTTTTTAGCTGGATGTAGCTACGTTTCAAGGACCTTTGCTTCTATTTTCAATGTCTGTAGGTTGAGAGGTATGTTGCTGTGTTCTGTTCTGTAGAGCTACTGTTTTTTTCCCATTGAACTTGTATTACTTCCACACCATAAGGTTTTACTTTTATATAATATTCTTCTGACAACAGTCTTATCTGGAGCACTAGAGTCACCAACATTGTGAAGAAAAACAGTTATATTTTTTCCTATTTTAGACTTAAAACTCTGTATGGAGTAGTGAAAGGGCTTCTTAATCTTACTAGGGAAGTGTTCATTTTGACAATCAGAACCCCTGGCTGAGTTACCTCTAACTTTGTATAGAGGTTGTTTGACTCCTTCCTTTATTATTCTTGGATAATGATGTTGTACCTTCACTTCAGGGAAAGTTGGGTAGAGTCGTGTCTAACTCTCACCAAACAATGCCCTGGAAAATGTTCTGCTATTTGTTATTAGCAGGAGTAATATTGCGCCCTAACTGTCTCTTTGGATACTAAGTATGCATTGCAAGCCTATACTCGTATGCTTCCCAGGTTACCTAGGTGTGCATTGCAAGCCTATACTGATATGCTACCCAGTTTTTCCTTAAAAGTCTCTGCATTAACAATTTTGACTTTCTCCATTTAAGGCAGTTGGGAATTTTACTGCCTTTTTTTCCTGGATAGTCTCCATGGGATGGATATTTACTCAAGGGGACATATTTGCTAATAACGTTGTCCAATTTGTGGTAGGATTTTTAGAAGTCATTAAAAGTTAGTTCATACAGATCAAATCCCCAATCCCAATCATTAAATTCACCTATGATTTAGCTATATTTACTCTAGTAAAGCCTTTACCCTGAGGACATCTTAATATTTATTCTCCCTTCATTCCAACAAATACAAGATTAATTAAAATTACCCAACTCTGGCAAAGGACAAAAGCTGTTAAGAAATATTTCAGGAGGAGCTAACATATCTAAAATGTTTTATTTTTGAATAGGAGCATTTAACTTTTTTGTGAATCACCCTTATGAACTAGGCAATCAAGGATCTCCTTGCCTCATAGTTTCAGTGATGAGTGAGTACCTTACCTAATATGGGGAGTGTTAAGATCTCCTGGTGTAATAGAATACCAGTTTTGAACACAATAAATAATGCCCATGTTGCAATATTTGACCTTATTTGCAGACACATTTCAGCTTCTACAGAACCCGGTGACTGACACAGTATATTTATGAGAGAAAATGTTGACTGCAAGTATTTCCTCCTTGAGAATATTAAAATTTGGTTTAGACACATTCATAATGTATATAGGAACTCTCCATACCTCTCAACTGTCCACATTTAGCTTTGAAGGTTCAGTCTGTTTCTCATAAAATTTGTGATTTTCTGGCAATGCCAACACAAATCTTGTTGTTCTAGCAACTTTCTAAGTTAAAAAGAGCAATATTTAAAATCTAGCCCTATTTTTGGGCCATTGTTTTCCCATTATTTTAGGCGTTGTTCAGATTTCTTGCACTAAGAGGTTGAGTGGTATGGAACTCTCTCTCGTCATATTTATGTAAACTGTAGTTGTGATAGAGAAATCTGTAACTTTATGATGGTAAGCTTTGGGAATAAACCAGGCTTTGGTTTCACAGACACACACACACACACACACACACACACACACACACACACACACACACACACACACACACACACACACACACACATATACATTCTTTGATGCACTGGAGATTTTCCCTATGGGTCTTAACTTTAAAAGGGGCTACTGTTATTACAATCACACCAGCCTATTAATAATGGAAACAAATAAATTAAATAAAGTAAATAAATAAATAAATTAATTAATTAAATGTGGAACCCTAACTCTTGTCATGATTTGTATCAATAAACACACTGTTCACCATGCTGTTGGTTTTAACTACTTATTAATGGTGCCTAGCAGGGGGAGAGCTGTATAGACCTACTGTTTTAGGAATCATCTGTGATGTGCAGTATCTACTAAATGGGAGAATATGGATCACAGACTGCATGCTATGTCAAAGTTCAAAAATTGGCTCCAGCAGATTTAGTAACATTGAATAATTACATCAAAAATGACCATAGGCATTTGATGGTGATCAATGAGTTGAGGACCCTACCTATGCCAGGGACCCATGCTAATGGTGGGAGAGGTCTATGTGCCCCTCTTAGTTAGTGTGTGGCTACTATAAAGCTCATCAACCTTCAGTTAATAAGATACTGGTTGTCTGGTGTCCAGTTGCCTAGGTTGGGTTACTTGGGATAGCTCTGTTTTGCAAAAGCTAGGTGAAAAAACAATCAACCTAGCAAACATGAACTAGGATTGCTATACTCAGTATAGGTTCACTGACAATATGCAGCTTGGAGGTGGATGACATGACTGTATGTGGGGAGGCTGGCTATCCTATGTATCGAGGAGACAAGATGGAAGGACAGTGCACCAAAGCCACTTGGCTTGGATCCAGAATCTAATACACAGGAGGAGGACCGACTAGAAATGTTGTGGGAATTGTGGTGAGAGAGAGGCATCAAAAGACAGTGACAGATGTTATCAGAATTCATGAATGACTCATGGAAGTCAAACTCTAATCTAAGGATAGGACAGTAGTCATAGCCTCAGCCTATGCCCCACAGCAGGGCTGTGACAGCAAGGAAAAAGACTACATTCAGGCAGCAGTTGCATGACTTACTAGATAAAAACAGGACAACATGAGTTAGTATTGATAATGGGGGGGGGGGTCCTGAATGCAGATAGTTTATAAGAAACTAGAAATGAAAAAAAGAGTACAGCTGGGCATTCCAAGGCTTAGAAAAAGTATATGACAAGGTCCCAAGAAAGCTGATTTTGGATAGTTTGAAGTCCCAGAAACATTGGGGTGGACAGAACAGGATACGAGGATTGCCTGCCCTCACATGGGAGGGACAACAGAAATAAAGAAGGAGAAGCTATTCTAGACTTCTGTCTAGTCAAATGGCTTGATGGTAGCCAACTCATGGTTTAGCAAGGGAGACCATCACAAGATAACATAGAAGAGTGGCCAACATGCAACTCGGGTAGACTTCCTCCTAATAAGGCAAGGACATTGGGGTAGAATCAATGATTGTAAAGTTCTCTCCAGTTGGCACACAGCATAAAGCACCTGTTGCAACAACCAGCTGCAAGCAGTGGTTAGAGTCAGCAGAGACTAGGCTGAAGACCTGGAAAAGAAGTCAGGAAAAACAGCAGGCTCAGATGAGGTTATGGCAGCTATGATCATGATGCTGGGTAAGTTAGGGGAGAAATGGTTCCTGAGGGTATTCATAGAAGTATGAAGAGAAAGGCATATCCCACATGATTTGAGAATAAGCATACTATTGCCAGTGTACAAGAACAAAGGGGTTATTCACAACTATGGGCAGTACAGAGGAATCAAACTCCTGTCACACTGCATGAAAGTTCTGATGAAGGTGATTGATTAATGTGTACATAGAGCAGTAGAAAGTAAGATGGGAGATGACCAGTTCATATTCAGATCAGTATGCAGCTCAACTGACCTGATGTTTGTCGCAAGACAGATAGTTTATAAGAAACTAGAGATGAAAAAAGAGTACAGCTGGGCATTCCAAGGCTTAGAAAAAGTATATGACAAGGTCCCAAGAAAGCTGATTTGGATAGTTTGAAGTCCCAGAATCATTGGTAGAATTTGTGCAGGTTGTGTACAAGGACACAATGACACAAGTACGAATCATGCTCGGACTTACAGAAGGACTCTTAGTGGATGTGGGTGTATATCAGGGTTTAGCTCTGAGCCCACTGCTGTTCATACTGGTGATGAACTACATTAGCAAACAGATCGGGGGGAAATATCATCAGAATTGCTATAGGCAGATAATGTGGCATTACAGGCAGACTTTGAATAAGAAGTTCAGCAAATGATAGGGAATGGAATGCAAAACTGAAGGCACACAGAATGAAAATGAGTACAGATCAGACAGTTGTAATGACAGAAAATGGAGGGGGGATCAGAAGACAGAAGGGAAAATAGTGGAACAGGCTAACAACTTCAAGTATATGGGAGGGGTGGTTGAGGAGAAGGGAAGTCTGAATGAGGAGGTTAAAACTAGAATCAGAAGAGCTTCAGCCAACTGGCACAGAGTATCAGGAGTAGTGTATGACAGAAGAATGGCAAAGAAGTTGAAAAACAAGGCGAACAAAATAGTTGTACAGCCAGTACTGCTGTATGGTAGAGAGACGTGGGCAGTGACGGCAGGATGTGCACTATGGGACAAACAAAGAAATAAGGGCATCAGATCAGAAACCCAAGTAGCTCCAATTACAAAGAAAGTCAAAGAGAACAGATTATAGCGGTTCATGCACATGCGCTGAATAGTCAAAGATAATCTGGTGAAGAAGATTTGGGATAGACAGGAAGAACACAAGAGGAAATGCAGGCATCCAGCAAAGAGACTGGTGGATTGTGTGAGAGAAGACCTGTGACAGTTCAGCATGACTGTCAAAGAAGATAGGAGAGTGCCACTGAGTTGAGAGTGAGATGGTGACAGTTGATGCAATACCCCAACCCAAATAGAAAATGGGAAAAAGGGGTTGCTGATAATGATGATGATGATTAATAACATATACGTTTTTCATTGAGTTAAAGCTGATTACATCAAAAGTAATTTTGTCAAGTAGGGTAACTCATTAAAATTGTTTCCTTTCTCCAAAATGGTGCAATCTCGGAGTTGGTATATTTAATGAAAGGAATGCGAGGCTGGGAGTATAGCCCCTCTTAAGAAAAAAAAAAAACTGGCTTGTGTCAGCTTGAAAGGAACAGTTTTAACACATTGTTCCACTCAATGAAACTGCCGTGATAAACTTGTCTTAAAATTGCCATGCACTTTAACTCCTGCTGTGTTCTGTTTCCGAGAGCTAGTGTTATCTCCTTTGGGCTTGTATCATTGACACTGTATTATGATTTATTTTTATGTGATATTTTCCTGGCAAATTTCCTACAATTGTAAACACATCAGTCTAGTAATGAAGGCTATCACTGTCATGTTTCTGTACAGTATCTCAGATATCTTTGTGACTGTCTGACTTATTACCAACCCATTGCATGGCACATGCATGCGTATATATATATACACACACACACACACACACACACACACACACACACACACACACACACACACACACACACACACACACACACACACACACACACACACACACACACACACACACACACACACACACACACACACACACACTCACTCTCTCAAAGAATACACATATATTGTCAATGCAGTTGATCAAGATTCACCTACATCACATCTTTAGAAGGTGGAAGTAAACATGGATGTGCTATAAAAAGTCTAGTCATAAAGGGAACAAGTAGGCACCATACACAAGATATTCCCTATTGAGAAATGAACAGGATAACTAAACTCTTTGAGACAGCAATGTTAACTGTTGTTCCACTGAGCTATCTCCCTAATTTTATGTTCACGTGCCAGTAACTTTTGACCCACTGGTTTCACTTGGTGGTCAGAATATGTTAACAATGTGCACATTGCATTCTATCCAGTATCTCTGAATCTTAATCCTTCAAAAGTATCTTCAGAAAACATACAGTATTCCATTATGCAACTGTGTCTAGTTTACATTTCTTATTTTGTTATTAATGCTGAACATTTTTTGCATTGTTACAATTCTGCTGCATTTTTGGTCTTCAATATATCAATTCTTTTCACTTCAGTTGTCCCATTGTGTGGCTCATTTTCATGTTTATTTTCCATAACATGCAAGATGTTTGGAAAATGCATTTTTATTTTAGACATTTTATAATAATGCCCCCTTCTGCTATAGTTTCAGAAGAATTGATTAAACACGGGACAATGCTTTCAGTCGTGTACAGGAAACTTGAATTTCAGTTGCATATTTTTTCCTATGGTCTTTATTACTGGCATATTATATTATCAGACAATTCTGTTTTTCGTGTGCAGTATTTTACAACACATCCTGACTGTATCCTCATCTCTAACTTTATCTGACTCACATTTTATGTTACATACATCCATTTTCAGTAACATAAACATCAAGAATGTCTGTATGATCCTATGCCCTTGTAAATGGCAAATGGAGAATAAATGGCAAATTCTTTCTATGCTCAGAATAATTTTTGAACTTCTCTTAAATGTTGGTATTTTAGTTTTTTATTCCTTAGGAAAAATACAAGAGTTAAATATACTTAAACTTTCTTCCATCACAGCAAGGAGAAATGTAGCTTGCTGTATTGTTGTAGGTGTCCTGGCTAATCCACTCTCACTGAGAAATACAGCAAATTTGTGGATCCACAGCTTCCAGTATTATGCAAACATTCTTACAATTAATGAATTCCTGTCTGCATGTGGAGATTTTCCACTGATAATTATACTTCTATACTTCCAAATATCTATGGCCTTAAAAACAAATATATTCATTCAATTCTGCAGATGTGTTTCTCTACTCTGACACCATGTGAGTTTGTGGCTCTGTCAGGACAACAGACAGACAGCATATGTGGCTTAACCTCCATGAGATGTTTAGTCAGAGTGAACTCTTTAAAAAAGTACCAAGTGGCATGCAACTTCATCTAACTTGCTCGTTAGCATTTAAAACAATGCATATTTAATTGTTTCCCACCCATTCTTCAGCAAGGAGTCTGAAATGGTCACACGTAGGAGGCAACTAGAAAAACTGTAGAGATTAGGAGTAGGATTAAGCCCTTCAAAATGTCTTATACCTAGCTAAATGGTAGAAAACAGACAATTATGTTGAGAGGTCAGTTTTAGGAATAAGGAATGTGACTAGTGGAGTATAAACGGATTAATCCTGGGTCCAGAGCTCTTCAATGTGTTTGTGGTAGGCATGTCTGAGATAATAGAGAAGAGAAGCAACTTTCACTAATGACAGAGATTTGAGGGAAGCAGTGAAAGATGGGGGAAGAATCTATAGAAATGGCTAAGAAGGGGTGACAAAGTAAATACTTTGAGTGAAAATGATGGCAACAGAACAGGAAAACAATCTTGAAGTGTATTTCACATCTGGACTGGACTACGATGAATACAGAAAAAGGACACTGCCAGCAGCCGGCAGAACACTGAAGTGTACCTTCACAGGTAGATACTTCATAAATAAAGAGGTAATGCTTCCACTATACTGAGTCCTGTCTTGACACATCTTGTGTAATTTGTGCAATTCTGGTGGCCATACAAGGAGACAGTGTCATGCTTCTTGATGGAGTCTAAAGGAAAACCACCAGAAAGGTGCATGGGATAGAGGGGAAAGTATATGACAATTGACTATAGGGGCTAAAGCTCTTCTTATCTGGGACTAGAAGGGGGAGAGAACTGTATGAGTGCAGGCATTCCAGAATATTTGCAATGGTTCTTTAGAAGATCTTGGAGTCTGATGAGACTACAGTCAGCAGACTGTAGGAGCCAACATCATTTAAGGGAGGTAGTGCTGACCATACACAGTTTTGAGCTTCCTTCATCCTATGTCACTTGCCAAAAATTCACTCTTTATATCTATTACTGAAAAGTATCTATTCCTCAGCATCATCACAAAAACTTCATTTATCTTAAGTGAATAATATTTTCTCTTATTAGTCTTATTTTAGTCCTGAGAGGTCAGTACATATAAGGATTTTATTGGGTTTCACTTGTTACGGTACTTTTAACCCAGTCTGTTATGTCAGGTCTGTCTGCTAACGACCCCAAATTCTTCTGTGCTTTTGATCTCCTGCTCAGTTCTTTGTCTCAAAGTAACTGGCATACATCTAAAAGCATGCAGTATGGGGGTGGGGGCAGGATATCAGGATTCAACTTGATGATAAACTGGCATGGTAAAGAGATGATACCAGAAAATAAATCATTGTTTTTTTTCCATTAGTGCCTTAGTTTGCTTTGCTTCTGTTTCTGCCATTGCATAACTTTGCTACTATAAATCAATTTATTTCAGTTTAAAACATGCACAGTAAAGCCACTATAACTATGTAATTAACAGCGTGCATAGGTATGCTGATTACATTGCCTTGGTACCAGGCTTATTATTGCCTCCAGTATTAAAAAAGGTATTAACTTCACAGACATACATTTTTTTAGACACTATGCATTTATTTTACCATCCCAGAAGTCTTTGCATATTAATGTGCATAAGATGATAACCTGTTGCAATGCTGCCACTTGAAACATCACATTACGTGATTTGTTTGGTGCACACATTCAAGTTCCATTTGTCCCAGTAAATGTCGAATGGCACATCTTGTCCTAAACTACTAAAATAATTAAAATAATTCTCCTTCAAAGTATTGTAATCTGTCCTGATTACTGTTTGCATGACTCCATTTGAGACACTACTGGGATGATTACTGGTGCAAGTTGGAACATTAAGCATATCACTAGTCACTAACTCATCACTAGAGACTCTCATTTAGTAGTGTGAGTGTCATCATGAGTGATATCCAGTGGCGGCTGGTGACTTCAAATCACAGGGGGGCTGCAGGAGACAGCTGAATGGGTGGGGTCAAGGGGAAGGGGTGTGGTCAACCAGAAAGGGGAGGAGCTATGCACAAAACCACAAAAAACTAACTTTAATTAAATACGCTACCCTGGGTGGCAAACCATCATTATGAAAGTCCAATCAAGACAAAAATAAGTGTAGAAGAATAAAAATATTTCAATGCATTGGCTGCATGACAGCTTACTTAATATCTAGATGGAAACAAAAGGTTGTGAGGCATGAAAAAATAAATTACTTTTTAAATACATTACTGGAATGCCAGTCAAAATCAAGTATAAGAAAAACCAGAAGCACTCAACTCAAACCACTTCTCCTTGCACTGCAGTTCTAATTATAATATATTCAGCTTTATTAAAGTACCAAGTAACATGCTGAAAGTAGAAATCTATGTGATGCCCCCACTTGTAAAAATGTTTCTTATACAAAAAAGACCTGCTGCCTGCCAACTTGTTTCATGGGGAAAACATGATCAAAGTAAAAAATGAAAAGCAAACAAGAAACAAGCTCAAGATACATTGCTTAAAGGATTACTGTACAGGTTATGGACCACACATGATTGGCATTCTGTTTAGTTTACGGGTAAAGTCTGTAGAGATGACTGGAAGTCTCCAACAAGTGTAATGAGCTTTTTAAAATAATGGAATCCTGTCCTTTAATACCCAAGGCTTATACATTATCTAGTCAAGTATTCTCTGCATGGCAACAACAGAAAGGCTTTCAATGTTGGCAATTCTTTAACAGTATGCTTATTAAAGCCTACTTGCATCTTACGATCTGAGACAAGCTTACCTTATGGTCATTAAAGCATTGCTACTTAAACACAGAGCAACAGGCACTTTGAGTAATAAGCATAAATCTGAGTAATAAGCATAAATCAACAGTACAAAAATATGACAGAAACCAGACCATTCTGCAAAATCAAGGACAGATGAAAAGCCACTGTAGTACTTATGCAGTGTGTCCTCCCCATCCAAGGTATATACAACTACTCCTTGCCTTGCTTGGACACATCCAGAGTCACTACATGGGGGAGTGGGGTGCAACAAGCATGTCACAATTTGAAATCTCTCTGGCTGACTGTGATGGCCCTGACACATTTGTCATACCTCTCAACCTCAAGAGCAAGAAATCTGGACAAAGCCATACACAGAAGTGGGACAAAGGCCCAAAAATAAGGACAATTTTTAAATATTGCTCTAATAAACGTAGAAAGATAATAGAATAGGTCTTGCATTAGTATGAATTTTCTGAAGGGTATAACATCTGAAACTCAAATGTCTGTCATTTTCTAACTTCAGTCTTTAGTGATTTGTCACTAATTTGCCAAAAAACACAATTTTATGAAAAATGGACCAAAAATATGATGCAAAAATATAAAATAGACACACAATACAGCTGCTACCTGTCAAAGAAGGGACACTTTAATATTAGTACTGCTACCTTGAGCAGCTGACAAAATAAAAGAATCTACATGCATTTCAAGTAATCTATAACTTTGATTATTACAGTTATTCCTTAATTGTAAACCCTCCATGTTTTCTTCCAAAATTGCTATTTTGCGGAGGGATTATTAGGGGGAAGAGCAACATTTTGAGCCAAAAATTGGGGACAGTTGAGAGGTTGGCTATGCCTAATTCTATAAAGCAATTTATTTGCATGTACCTTTCAACCTGTTAATGCAGTAAATCTGAACAAGGCCAAATATATTGGGGGGCACATATAAACAGTACTAAAAATTGCTCTTGTATAAATTGAGACAGTTGATAGAACAGCTCTTACCTTAACATGCATTTTTCTGAAGGTTATGAAGTCTGAAACTTATTATTTAGTGACTTAATTCCTAAATGATTTGCCAGAAAACTACAAATTTTATGAAGAACAAACCAAAAATAAGAAGCAAAAATCTATTCATTCTTTGAAAATCTGGACATTTGGGAGGTATAGTTCAGCTGGGCCTGTCTGAGTTTGCTGCCCTTCCCCCCTGACAAAATAATGGTTCTGCAGCCATTCCAATGAACCATTATACTTGGCTATTTCACTCCATTTACCATAAACACTAATGTGCATACTGCTTTACTTCTATGATGAGTTGGACTTCATTTGAAAGTTTTATTTTGTATTTTACAGCACAAACACTAAGTCATCTGTTAAACAAAGCAATGCAGTCTCAGAATGAAAACTTAGCATTAAAACTTCTCTGCCCTTGAAACTCACATTCATTGAAACAGGATTGAAACCCACATTCAAAGAAAATACATTTTGCCAGTGGCAGATAAAGATTAATTTTGGGCTGTTTTCGAATCATAGGCCCCTTGCATATGAAACATACATGTGCTCTTTGATACACCTTCCTCATTGTACTAAAATTATATTCCTTGTACAATACAGTACACTTGTTAGAGGGTGTTTTAAATTTGTTTTGAACATTTTTCCAGTAAGCAATGAAACAAACCATATGCACCCATAATGGCAAAACTACCCAGTTGAGAACATTTATCATAAAAAAGTCTACTCAGACTTCCACAGTCCACCATTATTAGTAAATATACACAATTCTACAGTCCACCATTATTAGTAAATATGCACAATTCCACAGTCCACCATTATTAGTAAATATGCACAATTCTACAGTCCACCATTATCAGTAAATATACACAATTCTACAGTCCACCTTTATCAGTAAATATGCACAATTCTACAGTCCATTATCAGTAAATATGCACAATCTCTGAAGTAAGTCATCTAAATAATTCCACATTAAAGAAAACTAATGAAGCGGTTGCTGCTAGCAATCACCTTTATATTTCATGGTTTCATCGAAAAATAAAGTGTCTGTTGCCCCTCAGGAATAAATTGCCTATATTACATTAAAAAATGATAAGCTAGTAATAATATTGCAAGAGGAAATGGATGGCAAACTGATAACAGACTCATAGTTAGTATCTTCACCAAGGAGAACATTCTCAGTACGGCAGCATCCACCCCTTGTGGGAGTAGAACCCACAGTCTTCTGCATCAAAAACAAGTACACAACCTGTTGTGCTATAGTATTAACTAGGCAAAGCACTAAACTTCTATTCCCCTGCAGCTCTCAGCTCCTTGTAAAATCTACTCAATACTCAACTGCATCTCAACTTCGCAGCTCAAGAAAACTGGAAAAAGCCAAAATGTATTGGGAGGGGTCAAAAGCCCAAAAACCAGGGACACATTAAACATTGCTTGTATAATCTCGGAAAGTTGCTAGAATAAAATGTTGTGTTGCCACCATACATTTTACTGCCAAGGTCCCTGAGCAAAAAACAGTCAGAGTAACATACCACTACGCCACATCAGCTGCTTTGTAAAAGAGAGGAAGAGTGAAACTTAAATGGCTATCATTTAGTGAATTCAGTTCTCACCATAGCTGTCAACCTCTTAGTACAAAACACCTGGACAAACCCAGTAATGAGGGAATACAGCCCTCAAACATATTCAGTGAATTCAGTTCTTGCCATAGCTGTCAACCTTAGCACAAAAACCTGGACGAAGCCAATAATGGGGGAATACAGTCCCAAAAATAGGGACAAATTTAAAATATTCATCTTATAAACTTAGAAAATTGCTAGAAAACAAGGTTGTGCTACTATGTATTCTGAAGAACATGAAGTTTGAAATTCAAATGCCGGTCAATTTTACTGCTGACAGAACAAAAACAATTTTCAGCAGAGACCCAGGGAATAATACTGCAGACACGTCTTTGTAAAATGACAGGGCACCAGAGCAAATCCACACAAACACAGGGAGGAGATGCAGACTCCACACAGAAGGCACCCCAACCAAGAATCAAACCAGAAAACCTATAGCTGTGAGGCAACAATACTACCACTGCACCATCAGATATGCAAGGAATTAAACATTCAGAAACCTGAAGTCTGAAATTCAAATGCCTGTCAATTTTACTGCTGACAGAACAAAAACAATTTTCAGCAGAGACGCAGGGATTAATACTGCAGACACGTCTTTGTAAAATGGCAGGGCACCAGAGCAAATCCACACAAACACAGGGAGGAGATGCAGACTCCACAGAGAAGCCACCCCAACCAAGAATCAAACCAGAAAACCTATAGCTGTGAGGCAACAATACTACCACTGCACCATCAAATATGCAAGGAATTAAACATTCAGAAACCTGAAGTCTGAAATTCAAATGCCTGTCAATTTTATTTAACATTTGTTAATCAGGACAGTCTGACTTGGAACAAAAAACAATTTTCAGCAGAGGCCCAGGAAGAAATAATGCAGACATGTCTTTGTAACATGGGAGGACACAAAAGCAAACCCACACAAACACAGGGAGAAGATACAGACCCCACAAAGAAGGAACCCCAGCCAAGAATCAAACCCGAGAACCTGCAGCTGTGAGGCAACAATGCTACCAGTGCACCATCAAATAAAAACAAACCCATACAAACACAGGGAGACTATAACAGACCCCACAAAGAAGGAACCCCAGCCAAGAATCAAACCTGAGAACCTGCAGCTGTGAGGCAACAATGCTACCAGTGCAACATCAAATAAAAGCAAACCCACACAAACACAGGGAGAAGATAACAGACCCCACAAAGAAGGAACCCCAGCCAAGAATCAAACCTGAGAACCTGCAGCTGTGAGGCAACAATGCTACTACTACACCATCAAATATCAAGCATTGCAACATTTACAAACCACAGATATTATGAGGAACAGATCAGATCAAATATGAGGCAAAAATCTGCAATTTTTTTACAAATGGTGGTGGGTAGGGAACTCAAGTCTTTAACACCTGCATACAGGGTACAGGGTTCAAGCCTGAGGTATTCCCTACCACACCACCACCATGAGCACCTGGGGCATTTTCACACACACACACACACACACACACACACACACACACACACACACACACACACACACACACACACACTAAAAAGCACCATACTTCAAACAGTAAATAAAAGCACACACACACACTAAAAAGCACCATACTTCAAACACTACCTAAAAGCACACACACACTAAACACCACCAGACTTCAAACAGTAAATAAAAGCACACACACACTAAAAGCACCATACTTCAAACAGTAAATAAAAGCACACACACACTAAAAAGCACCATACTTCAAACAGTAAATAAAAGCACACACACACACTAAAAAGCACCATACTTCAAACAGTAAATAAAAGCACACACACACTAAAAAGCACCATACTTCAAATAGTAAATAAAAGCACACATACACTAAAAAGCACCATACTTCAAACAGTAAATAAAAGCACACACACACTAAAAAGCACCATACTTCAAACAGTAAATAAAAGCACACACACACTAAAAAGCACCATACTTCAAACAGTAAATAAAAGCACACACACACACACACTAAAAAGCACCATACTTCAAACAGTAAATAAAAGCACACACACACACACACACTAAAAAGCACCATACTTCAAACAGTAAATAAAAGCACACACACACACACACACTAAAAAGCACCATACTTCAAACAGTAAATAAAAGCACACACACACTAAAAAGCACCATACTTCAAACAGTAAATAAAAGCACACACACACTAAAAGCACCATACTTCAAACAGTAAATAAAAGCACACACACACTAAAACGCACCATACTTCAAACAGTAAATAAAAGCACACACACACTAAAAAGCACCATACTTCAAACAGTAAATAAAAGCACACACACACTAAAAAGCACCATACTTCAAACAGTAAATAAAAGCACACACACACTAAAAGCACCATACTTCAAACAGTAAATAAAAGCACACACACACTAAAAAGCACCATACTTCAAACAGTAAATAAAAGCACACACACACACACTAAAAAGCACCATACTTCAAACAGTAAATAAAAGCACACACACACTAAAAAGCACCATACTTCAAACAGTAAATAAAAGCACACACACACTAAAAAGCACCATACTTCAAACAGTAAATAAAAGCACACACACACTAAAAGCACCATACTTCAAACAGTAAATAAAAGCACACACACACTAAAAAGCACCATACTTCAAACAGTAAATAAAAGCACACACACACTAAAAGCACCATACTTCAAACAGTAAATAAAAGCACACACAAACACACTAAAAAGCACCATACTTCAAACAGTAAATAAAAGCACACACACACTAAAAGCACCATACTTCAAACAGTAAATAAAAGCACACACACACTAAAAGCACCATACTTCAAACAGTAAATAAAAGCACACACACACTAAAAGCACCATACTTCAAACAGTAAATAAAAGCACACACACACTAAAAAGCACCATACTTCAAACAGTAAATAAAAGCACACACACACACACTAAAAAGCACCATACTTCAAACAGTAAATAAAAGCACACACACACACACTAAAAAGCACCATACTTCAAACAGTAAATAAAAGCACACACACACACACACACACACACTAAAAAGCACCATACTTCAAACAGTAAATAAAAGCACACACACCATAAATTCAATCAAGTATAAAAGCAGCAAGTACCATACATTGTAAAAGTAAAAAGCACCATACACTTACCTGTCTGTTCTCCATAATATCCAGCTAAAGTACATCCTGCCCACGCAATACTCCAAAGACCCGCGATATCCCTGAAATCCAAACTCCTTCCCGACGAGACTGTTCTGTATTCCCGATTGCTGCTGTTGCAGTCCAGCCCCGACACATTATCCCAGCGAGTCTGTGCACTTTAAAAGTGCACAGACGTCTCCTTGTGTTTCCCTATGGGGACTGCCTGGAGCATGCGCATAGACGCGCAGTAGTCGGGACTACTGCGCATGTGCGAAGTCCGCGAAATTAAAAAAAAATTTTTTTTCTATTTTTATTTCTTTTTGTTTTCAGGGAGCTGCAGTCCGGCAGTCCAATAGCACGGGCCGCCCCTGGTGATATCATTGGTGCCTGACTCATTTATTACCAAGAGTATCAATGTTAAGTATATCACTGGTGACTGCTGGTGATATCAGAGGTGGATCATGGTCAAATGGGGCCCTAGGCAGAATAATGGTTCAGCCCCCATCCCCCAGCAACTATTCTAGTGTATTACTACTTGGCTATCTCTCCCCAGTGACTATAAACACTGTTCAAGCCTCTTGGTTTGCACACTATTTTTTTCTTTATTTCTACAGTGATTACAGATATTTGGATTTAATTTAAAGCTTTTATTTCCAATGTTATAGACAAACACTTGTAGCCATTTGCTAAACAAAACACTATAGTCTCACAATGAAAACAAACTTAACATGAGCAACAGTACACTTCTCTGCTCTTGAAACTCACATTCATTGGAATTATATTGAATCCCACATTCACAGAAATACATCTTGCTAGTGGTGGATTAAGCATACCTTTTGGCTGTTTTCAAACCATGGGGCCCTTGTACACATTTTTAGGACCAAGTATAAATGCATGTGCTTTTTTTTTAATTCATCCTCCTGATTGTTTTAAATTTATTGTGTTAAATTATATTCCTTATTACACGTTACTTTGTAGAGTGTGTTTTAAATTTGTAGTTTTTAACATTTTTCCAATAAGCAGCGAAACAAGAAGTATGCACCAATAATGATAAAATTACCCTTTTCAGAATATTTTAATCATAAAAGGTCACTCAAACTGCTGTCATTATAATCCACCAGCATCAATTAATATGCATAATCTCTGCTGAAGTAAGTCATCTGAATAATTCCACATTAAAGAAAACTGTAAACTGATGAAGATATTGTTGCTGGCAAACAAAGATGCATTTCAGTGCTTCATCTACAGATTTAGTGTCTGCTGCTGCTGAAGAATAAATTGCTTATGTTACATTAAAATAATGGTGTGTATCAATAATCAATCTATGTGGGGTGGGAAGAGAATCCACAGCCTTCTGCACCAAAAGGAAATATGCTTCCTGTTGCACCACTGATACTGAACAACATAACTGTAAAACTCTGAGATTGACATTGTAATCAGCAGTGATTTACAAAAAAAAAAAAAAATATTAAGGCATTTGCTTGCCAATAATCAAATTCACAGTTTGATTCTGAATAAAGTCACTTAACTAGATAGTGCCCCTAACTGGGGCATTACAAAGACACACACCCACAGTCTGGAACAAGGAACAACTCCAATCAGGGCATTGGTTGCTCTATATCCACACACAGTATGCATCTTCTTATGGATTGCTTCCTTACTGCATGGATGTAATACTTAAATCTACCACCGTTATCTAACAAAGCTTGCATGCTGTCTCCAATGTCCTAATGCTGGTCGGTTTGCTGTGCTTTCTCCTGCAAGGTCCAAATGCTAGTTTGTTTTACTTTTTTTTTGTGTACAAGAAGGCAAAGGTTTATGTTCTCTTTTATACCTATAGGTACACCCCCAGCCAACACAGGCCCTTTGTAACCACCTAGGGCACCTAGTGCTGGATCCAGTTCTGAGTGACATCATTGTGGGGTGAGTTTGTTACTGGCACCATTAGTGAAATCACTGGTAATGACTGACTGTGAAACCACTGTGTATATATTCCTGGTGACCCACTGTGTTTCTAGCATGGGTGGCACAATTGGTACAATAGTGGTGATGACTGATTCTTACTACTAGGACAGGTATGAAAGCATGCCTTATTAAATGTGTCAAAGAGAATACCATAAAAATAGATTGCAATTCACTTGTACAAAACCCAATTTTCCCAGCATACATCACTCACACACTTCAAAAAATATATTCTTAAGAAATTCTAAAATCATTAAGGAAAGTCAGATATATGGGCTCCTCCTCATCTAATGGCTTCCTGTCCCTTTAACTAGGTCATTAATAGATCCAAAAGAGGAGGGTTGGTCCAACATGCTTTAGCAAATACTATACATATCATATTCACAAATTAGCGTCCATCACCAAAATTAAGTTTTGAAGAGGCTCTACCACCTCTCCTCTATACAAGGTCCTGAAGAAGACTACTTAAGCAGTTGCATTCATTCTTGGAGTGTCACGAAATGCTGTCCAAATCTAAGCATGAATTCTGAATTGTCCATGGAGGTTGTTCAGATTTGTTGATTATGTACTGCTCAAAATGGATGGTGGCTTTGGAGCAGGAATCCTAGTCTTTAGTTTATCAAAGGCATTTGATTCCCTCAGACATAATACCCAACACCATCATGGGTGATTACAATTGTGATATCATTTTCAAAACATGTATTTTAGCTTAGTTAGAATCCAATAAATTAAATGTGGTGACAGCATCAGATTCACTTCCAATCCTTCCTGAGTTCCTCAGAAATTACTGTTTGGTTTTATCTTATATACAGCTTATGAAAATGATATGTGAAAAAAAAAACTGTAACAATGTTGAGATTATTGTTTATGCTCACAACACCCTATTCTGCAGTTCAGACTCTGATGTATCTCCTCAAAAGCTTGCTTGCAATTTGGCCTTTCCTGTTTAGAAAGCTGACTTGAATGCAGAGACCATACATTTAGTTCACACAAGACCAGCACAGTACAGTCGAAATATCAAAATGGGACAATGACCAAACATATCTTGCAATTAGGGCATGGAATGGTGGAATAGTAACCATTTGAAATGTCAGAATCTGCTAGACTGAGTCCTGACAGATGGAGACTAAATGGCAGAAAAAGTAGACTTACATATATCAAGTCCAAGATGGTTATTTCCCGGAAGACTGCCCTTTCTCAGATGTATGGCACTCTTGGAGTTGATATATATAAGTTCAGGTGGTGTGGAGGTACAGGGGGGCTTGCTCCCTGCAAAATAGAAGTTAAAAGGAGAACAGCGATGTTCAAGATTTGCTCTTCTCCTGGAGTTTCAGTCTTTTTTTAAGCTTGTTTGCACAGCATTTGGAGTGCTGACATTCCAGCCCATGGAATTGCCATGGAACGCTGATCTATAGAAGTTACCTCACAGTGAGAAAGCCATGTATGGCATAAAGAAGGGGGGCAGAAGAGGAATGCAGAGACAGTATGGGGTATATGATGGGTTCTACAATGAAACACTGATTTCCTGAAAGTCAACATGATAAAAGGATGAAAAAATACCCAAAATGGAAAAGGGAAAGAATATTTTTTACTTGTTTTCCCCCTGCACTTCTGATATGGGTGTAGAGCTCCCCCCATGGACTTATATATGCAAACTCCATGGTTTCACCAATTCAAAGTAGGAAGAAATCTCCCAAGGACGGTGAATCATTTCCAGCCAACACTTGGAAACCACACCAGCGATGATTGCCAATTGGAAACGTCTAGCATTATGCAGTTTGTCTGTTCTTCTGTGTGCTACCGACTCTTCGAGGAATTTTACCTCAGGCATGTGGGGAGACCCGATATGGATCGAGTAAAGAAAGCAACATAAATAGGTCACAATAAATGCTGACACACAAAGCTTAGAAGTAAGAGATTATGCAGAGAGAAAAGGTGTCATATTATCTTTGTGTGTTTCTGTTACAGTTTGAAATGACATCCTTACCAATATAGCCCATTGTGTTGCACTTGTCATTGTTGCAGCAATCTATTCTTGCTGACGTTTCAAGCGGACCAAAGGTCCCAGAGAACTCTCCGATACAAGCTTTTCTGTTCTCACATCCTTTTGCCAATCCTTCAAATTTATGTGTCCCTAATAAAAAAAAAATGTTTTAGAATTTTTTGTAAGCCTATCATTAAAAAAATAAAGCTGTTAGAGGTGAACAATAAATACCAGTTCTGTAAAGAGACATGATGTAGGATGTTAGCTAGAGGAACAAGTATAAAATCCATCTGCTATCAGATATTGAAAGTTATTAATACAATAGCTGGTACACAGCCTAGCAGTTCTAGTCCCATGTAGGATAACAAAATGCAACTGATTCAGGTAATATACCTATGTATTTGATCTTTTTCTTTTATACCAATCAGAGCAACATATATTATACCAATAGTGTTCTCATACTCCATCCTAAGCAGTTACTATTATAAGATAGGTTTGACAATTTTCAAAGCTTGCTAGAAAACACATATACTAGTCAGAAAAAAGTAAGTCTGCACATAGTGCATCAGTCTGTACACAGAATGCAAAAGTAGTTTGTTTACTTGCACTTGTTTGTAGTACAGCCATTACAGTTTTATAGTTGTAACAGTTTCGATACACTATGTATGCCTCTCTGTACATTGCAGACATTGTGCTCGGCACCGCACAGTTAGCATTACAGTTTCTATGTCTTACATCAGCCTTTGCTTGTTATCATCCTTTGACCCATAGCGGCAAGCTGTAGTGATACTAGTTGACAAAGTGGGTGGGGAAGGCACTTCAAATCTGAACAATGTTAGACCCATCAATCTGAACAGTATTCAATGCAAAATCCAGAAAGGAGTCACAGTGGAGTTTATCCAAAATGACACTTGAGACCTATTTCTGTTAGATATGGAACAGTCATACCTCTCAACCTTTTAGTGCAAGAAATCTGCACAAAGCCAAAAATAATTGCGGGGGTGGGGGTGGGAGAACAAAGGCCCATATCAGGGACAGATTTTAAAATATTGTTCTATAAACTCAGAAAGTTGCTAGAATAACAGATTTGCTTTAACATCCATTCTTTGAAGGATAAGAAATCTGAAACTTAAATGTCTGTCATTATTTAGTGACTTCAATCCTCGGTGATTTGCCAGCGAACCACAAACTTTATGAAACAGGCTAAAAGTATGAGGCAAAAAATCTGGACATTCTTCAAAAATCTGGGCAGTTGAGAGGTGTGGGAACAGTAGGGTTTTTTAAGTGAAATATCTTGCCTTCTGAATGTTGTAGCATTCTTTAAAAAGGTAAAAAAAAGTATTTGACAAAGGGTTGTCAGTGCATACAGCGTATCTTGACCTTACAAAGGCATTTGACACTATGTTCCACAAGGAAGCATTAGATGTCAATTCATAAGTAATTCAATGGATAAAAGGCTGGTTAAGCAACAGCACATGGTAAGTAAAAAAGGTGTTTACCTGCATATTCCAATAGGGGTTAGCAGTAGCAGTAGCAGTAGCAGTAGCAGTGAGATACAGGGCTCTGTCTTGCAAGGAAAAGTCAATATGATAAGTTTAGTGTGCCATACCCTCCTGTCACTGTCCCACCAGCACGTTGATCCACAGAAGGACCTCTGATGACATGAATACATAGACTGAGATTGCCAATACGTATGTCCAATTACTGCCAAAATATTGTACATCCACAATGAACACACAGTTCAAATGTCTACATTCTCATCATCTGCATGGTTCTCCCCGTGCACCTGACTTCCCACAGTGTTGAGAGTGTTAGCATTTCTGTCTCTCTCCTTTTCTCCTTGTGTATGTGTGTGTATGTAAGTATGTGTTCATGAATGTGTTCAGTATATGCGACTACATGTTAATGTCATGGGACTGTATCCAACATCTGAAAGTGCATGCAGGAATGCATGTTACATACCTTCTGTGCTACAGGAAGACCTGCATCTGCCTCACCACCCAAAGTCATCTGTGTAAGGTGTTGACCACTCAAGCACACCAAGACCTCCTCAGTATCTGGTGAGAGTCCTCGCTGTGCTGATAGTCTTCTGCTGTTATACTTCTCCACACCATCCTGCACAGCGTCTCATGCCCATGGCAGATTGGCAGCAGGTCTGCACACTACAACATGAACCCACTGCATTCTGCAACTGGTATCTTCCTACTGCATTTCCTGTGGTTGTCTTTCACTATGACCCCAGGATAGACAGTCCATGCTCCCAAATTATACTTGTGCAGACACAATTTTCCTTTGCTGTAAAACTATCACACCACAGAAGTACCTAATTCCACAGTTCATATTAATACATGTAATCAAATGTTTGTAACAACGAATAAAAATTTCCATATTTATACACATCTATAAGGTGGCACAGTGCTGAGGTGATAGCACTGTCACCAAACAGCAAGAGGCTTTCTGGTTTAGCCCTTGCCTGGCATGACTTCTCTGTGGAGTGAGCATATCCTCCCTGTGTTTGTGTGGGTTTTCTTCAGGTGATTCAGTTTTTTTGCCTCATTCCAAAGACATGTAGTAGGCAATCTGGCAATGTCTAACTTATTCTAAGGTCTAAGTGTATTTGTGTATATGGATGCGTGATACAGAAGAAAGGCCTGGCAATCTTCTTTTATTCTCTCCTTTCCTAGAAACTCCGTGGATGGTGATGTCCATTTACATGGTCGCTGTAGGAGTTAGTTGTGACTTGTAAGGGAGAATGGAATACAGACATTATCCAGTATGTAAAGAGATTTATGCAGTGTCCTGCAAGCATTGCAGCATAATATAGGTGTGAGCTATATCTTCTACATATGCCTCGCAATACTAGTTTACATGGTTAGAGTATGATGTTAGATCCAAATGGCGCATTGTATTAAAGAACTAAATAAGTAGCACAACCTATTACTAACACTTCCAACTGTGGCATACATTCCATGCTGTAAGAATTTCAGGGTATCACTGCTCACTTTGGTATACATTTTCTCAACTCAGGTGGGATGGCAAATGCATACCTCTCAACCCCTAAGCATTAAGAATCATAGCACTGGCTTTTAAAAGTCATAGCAGATGGTCAGAATGAAAAGTACTTTCTAATTTTTCTGAATATAATTTCTCTTTTTAGTAGAACCAATACAGTTAGTGAGAAGTAATCTTTTTACTGGCTTAGTTAAGTTATTTAATAATGTACGCATCTTTAAACAGCTCTGTATTTATGAAGTTAGTCAATAAATCTAGGAGGAGCAAGGCTAAATCTTGGTGCAAAAATCATAGTGCTATGCATAACTTTTAGCAGCTGAGAAGTATGGGTAAATGTCATTGTGGGATCAGCTTTTATCACAGCATGCCAGACGTAATTAAAGAGCTTCATTTGTCTAGATTATTTCATAACTGCATTGTAGTTTGATGGCATTGTACATTGCAATGGAATAATGACAGCTTGTAAGAATAACACGGCATATATTTCATTTGTAAGTAAGAATGGTAGAAGGATGAAGTCATTCAAATGGGGATTTGCCCCTCTCTTTGCACAAACATTTTAAGTTTTGTTGTAGGGAGGTGTTTCTTGATCATTTGTGATCAGGTAGTTTATGTTGAGGGGATTTTCCATTACTCTGGTGTAGACAGCCCATCCTTCCTGGTAAGGTTAGCTCTTGTGTAATGTTAGTGCAGCAGTGATGTGTAGTGTCTTTCAATTCAATAACCTGCTTACCATTATCAACAATCTCTGACACAATGACGCACATATCTTCGGAAGAACGGCACTTCTTGTCAACTGGTATGCAAGTTTTCGAAGCATTGGCACATTCATGGCAGACAAGACAGTATCCTGAAACAAACAAGAGAAGTCATACTTTTCACTGGCATAACATTATTCCTCTCTTACTCCTATCTCAGCAAATGTCATAAAGCAATTGTGAATGGAAATACAGAGCCAGAAAATATAACTCTCATTGGCTTTAAGATATAGTAACGACAAAAACAGAAGCCTCCCCACAGAACATCCTGGACCAGAGCCTACCAAAGCATTCCTCTTCAGGAAAACATTTGGGTCTGTTGTTATTATCGTCTTTAAGTACTGACTTACAATAACTATTGTTTTTAATGTTTCTTTAACTGCAATGTATTAGAGGGTCTGTTGACACCATGTACATGAGTACTAAGTTGGCGAGACATGTATGTTTCTCAGAGAATTACCATTCTATGGAAAGGCTCCCCATCCGTGTGAATCAGATTTCCTTCCTATCCCTATTTAAGGACAACTTGGACCAATGGATGGGTAATTGGAAATTCACCCTTGGTCTGGTGCCTATGTCTCTGATGGACAGAGGCAGTCAGTAAATCACCCCTCTATAAATCAGATTTATGGGTCACATTTAGCTTGCACTGCTAGACTTATAAGGGCCCTAGTGGTCATACCTATGAACCCATGTTCAGTCAGATTCCACATAGCAGAATGTAACTGTATTCATTTACACAGAAAATGAATAATTCGATTATTTATCTATCATCTATATGTCTGTATATCTCATTTATCAGTCAAACAGTTAACATCAAGGATCAAGGATTAAGGCTGTGAGATGGCTTTTGTACTCCATGGTTTGAAACCCTCACCCTGCTGTGTGCTGAGAAAAATCACTTAATCAGACTGCTCTAAGAAACTGGGCTAGGCTCTTTAATGTTGTATTGGACTCTAAGTCTACTAACTACATGCAAACCTATCTCATGTATATCATTTAATTTTATAGCTATGTAAGACAACTGATCCAATGGACCCTTTTCAGCCATGATGTAAGCAAAACACAAGTAAAACATAAGGAAACATAACTGATAAAGCACTGACAGTACAATGAGGCTTGAACAAGAAGATAACATGCAAACATGAACCTTATACAGTTAAATAAAAACAAAGGTGTCAACTGACACACAAACTAAAATAAAATAAAAATAAATATTCCAGCCACAGGAAGCAAATGAATACTAAAAAACTTGTTTAATAGCACAACAGACTTAGCGCTTTCACTTTACATATAACAGGCTTCTTCCGAGTCAATTACAATACATCTAGCACTCTCCTTAAGTAACCCAGTGTAAAATATGTAAAATTATTTTTATTTTATGAACCTTATACAATTTGGCTTTGCATAGGTTCATAGGTAGGTACTAGGCTATCGGCCCAAGGGTCTATGTAAGCCAAGTCAACAAGGTTCCCTGGCTTACGCCACCCAAGAAAGTTAATTTCCTGTGCCACTGTCGAGCAGAGACACAGAAGTGATACCCGGGGTGTATTTCCTATTTCCCATCCACTCATCAAGATTTTTCTTGAAGAGTGCTAATGAAGAACTTTGCTTGACATAGATGGGTAGCCTGTTCCAGACTATGGGAAGTCTCTGGGACAGGAATCTATCCCTCTAGCATGTCCTGTTTATTGTGGTGACAAGGTTTAGGTCCCCAGAGTGTGTAGCTCGAAGGGATTTGGATTTCTTTAGGTGTAGCATGTCCAACAGCTCTGGGTTTGACATAGCTTTATATGTTAGGCAGAGATCACCTTGGAGTAGGCGATATGCTACGGAGTAAAGCTGGAGTTTTTTGAGGCGGTCAGTGTAGGGCATTTGTTTGAGGCCAGTAATCCTCTTTGTGAGGTACTTCTGTGGCCTTTCCAGCTGCTGCAGATGTCTTGTGAGGTACATTTCAAAAGGGGCATTGTACTCTATAATGGGTCTAATGAGTGTCGAGTAGAGGGGAACAATTACCTCTTTTTTCCTGGATGAGAACCCTTTTATGATGAGGTGTGCCATGTAGAAGGACTTCCTGACTACTGTGGAGATGTGACTATCAAAGGAGACACTACTGTCCACCTGGGTCCCAAGGTCTCTTATCACACATTCAGTGTTAAGTAGATTGCTGCCTATGTGGTAGTTCATGGGTACAGAGTTTTTACCAAAGGGGATGACACTGCACTTTTTGGCATTGAGCTTGAGGCCATGGCTCTGACACCAGGCATGTGTCTCAGCGAGGCCGTTCTGTAGGATGTCCACATCATTTGGGGACTTGACTATGGCTCCTAGTTTGCAGTCATCTGTGAACTTCATTAGCCAGAGGCCTTCTGTGTTAGCCTGTACTTCAGAGAAGTAGATACCAAACAGGAGAGGTCCCAGGACGGAACCCTGTGGTACTCCACTTGTCACTCCTTTGAGGTCAGATTTGGAGTCTGCAACTTTTACAGTGTGGGTTCTGTCAGTGAGCCAGTTGCCAACCCATCTTGTGACGTAGGGATTTATACCTAGTTTAGTGAGTTTAGCTATAATTCCAGAATGGGGGATGGTGTTAAAAGCCTTGGCGAGGTCAAAATAGGCTGTGTGAACCACCTTACCCTCATCTACGGCTTTGGTGACTGCCTCAAAGAAGTCGATCAGGTTTAGGAGGCATGATCTGCCTTTCACAAACCCAAACTGGATGGGATACAGAGTTTGGAGGTTACCAATGTCTTTGTTTATGAGTTCCGTAATGATACGTTCCATGGCCTTGCAGACCAGGCTCGTCAGGCTAATAGGTCAATAGTTCCATGGATCAGTGGTGGCTCCCCCTTTGTGGAGTGGGATAACTGTTGCTGTGCACCATTCAGTGGGCACAAAGCCTGATGCGAGGCTATTATTGAACATGGTGCTTAAGTGGGGAGCCAGTTCGTTCTGAAGTTCATGTAAAATCAAGCCTGGGATGTTGTCCGGTCCCATGGATGCTGTGTTTTTGGCTTTAGAGAGTGCAGCTTTTACCTGCGTAGTTGTGATTACAGGGATTCTGCATTCTTCCTGTATAGATATGGGCCCTTTAGGGGGTGGGGGGGGGGTAAAGTTAGCACTGAACCTATCTGCCAGGATGTTGGCAATATCAGTTGGTTCTGTAATTTTCATGCCTTTGTGCTGCAACTCAGAGCAGATCTGGGTGTTGCCATCGAGATTCTTGACATAGCTATAGAATGCTTTGTGGTCGTTCTTAGAATTAGTGGCGATTTTGTTTTCTTAACTAGCTTTGGGGGATCTTATAAGGGATCTCAGCTTCTTACTGAGGCTGACCAGGGAGCTTCTCCACTCATGGGATTCTACTCTCTTTTGCAACAGTTTCTTCCTTCTGTTGTACAGTTTGTTTATGGCAGGGGACCACCAGATAGGCTTCCTTTTTTTGGAGGATAGCATCTTGGTTCTGTTTGGGATAGCACGATCCATGCACTCGTGTAAGTGCTTATGGAGTGCATTTGTGTAGGATTCAGCAGTTGTAACTGTATTGTCCATCTGCATGGGTGTCATGAAGTTCACCACTTCTATCTTAAGAAGCATGAAGTTGGCTTTGGAGAATTTTTTTACCATGGTTTCCTTAATGGGGGGTGGGGGCAGGATGTGAATATCAAGGGCGATTAGCTTATGGTCAGATCGGACCAACGAGGAGTTGACTTCAGGTGTGGAACACTGGTCACTCATGTTGGTAATGACTAGGTCCAGGATATTGTTGCCCCTGGTGGGGGTGTGGATAAGTTGATTCAGGGCATTGGAGTTTATGAATTCCAGAAAGCGTTGAGCTAAGGTGTTGGTACACGAGTAGTTTTCCTAGTTAATGATGGGGTAGTTGAAGTCGCCCATTATTAGCGTGTTTGGTTGAACCTTAATATTTTCCATACGTCAAGAAAAGAGGAGTGGGAATCCTGGGGCATGGTGGAGGATCTGTAGCAAGCTACAATTTGGATTGCAGTTTTGCCCAGAATTAGTTGCACTTGGATAACCTCGTATGCATTATGCTGAGCAACTAGCCTGGAGGTGTGTATACCCTTAATGAATATGGGCACACCTCCGCCTTTGGTGTTTTGGTCCAGGTTACATGGCCAAAAGTGTGGTATGAGTTATAGCCTGGTAGTGCAGGGGTGCTCTCTGGAGCCTTGAACCAGGTCTCAGTCAGAGCACAGATATCGATGTTCTCCATTTTAAGGAGTGCCTCGAGTGAGTGCATTTTGAGATTTAGACTTCTAGCATTGAGTAGCATTAACCTCAGTTTTTGCTTGCCTGTTCCTGTTACAGTGGTGAATTTGTTATTTGAACCTTGCCTAAAAAAGGCACTATAGGGACAGCAAGAGCCTTAGCCAGTATCCAGAATCCCAGGGGCGACAAGTGCAGGCCATCTGTGGCAAAGCATCGTGGTCCGTCGACCATGTCATTCCAAGCAGACAACTACTGGATCCCCTTAGAATGACACCAGAAGCTTAGCCAGTTGTTGAAGGCAATCATTCTGGCCTTGTACTGCGGTATCATTCGGGATGATGGCAGAATGCTACTCAGGGCTAGGGTCATACCTGCCTGGGCTACAAGATCGGAGAGCTCTTCCATGTCTCTTTTCATGTAGTCCAGGGAGGTACATCTCAGGTCATTCACACCAACATGGACAATGAAAGAGTCATATTTGTACTTGTTGTGGAGTGACCTGAGTGTGTGGGTTATGTGGCGGATCCTGGCACCGACAGGCAGCTAACAGTAACCTTCTTCTTGTTTAGCGTGGTGAGTGGGACATCAGTCTGCCTGACTATAGAGTCACCTATAACTAGTGTGTTGGGTACGTTGTTTTGCCTTATTGGCATGCAAAGATAATACAATAAGATAAGCTGATTTATAGTTTTGCTTACAGTGAAAATGTATATACATCTAAGCAGCAATAAGTTATTTATAAAACTGTTATAGTAAAACAAGAGCAGAGAAATATTTAAGGAAGGGTAACAGTACAAAATAAAATAGGTTTACTATCAAAATTGCGATGGTCACAAAAAAAAACACGTTTGTTTCACTGACCCACAACACCAAACACAGAATACTACCTAGGTCAGTATGTTGAACATCATGCCGGTTATTCGAATTCAGCATTATTTGACATACTATGTCCCCTGTACCTTACATAACAGTAACATAAGTTCAGGTTGTCAGCACTATGAATGCACTGCACAACACTAACCTACACGTTTTTGCAGGGGGGCAAGCCCCCTACACCCCCCCCCCCCCGTGGGGGCTGCACTCCCCACACCCCCTGCAAATTATATATTCCAACTCTGAGATTGCACTACAGTGGGGAAAAGGGTAAATTTCCTGATCCGCACTGTACTGTGATCTCTTGCAATAAAGTGAACCACATATGTGCGAATGCACAGTGCATTCACTGAACTGGGGACGTGCACACATGAAGGTTTGGCAACCTTCACTAGTAATTTTGATAGTAAACCAATAAAATGAGAGACTGCAGTACTGCAGTCAGTGGTTATACTTAGACTTAGTAAAAATGAACCAAAGATGTTTTTAAAACAAGAAAGGTTCTTTGTGTTCTGCCACAGTTCTGCCCTGTATCTTAGAAGCATGCAGATGTAGCAACATTTTATGATAGCAAATAATGCCTACTTGGCTCTCATAGTATTCATTTCTTTGATTTCTGGATAAGACACAGAATCTACTTAGCTTGCTTCTTTCCCTGTAGTGGAATTGTTTTACTGTCTCCTCTAAACCATTCACTTTATATCTTCATTTTGCAACCTGCTATACTAACCACCAACAGATTTGAGAACAGACACATACTAAAAGTGTATGTCTGATGATGATTTGAAATAGACTTCATCATAATAAACATTACGAATCAGATTCTGTCTTATAGGTTCCTAGGTAGGTACTAGGCTATCTGCTCAAGGGCATTTATAAGCATAGCCAGAGTGTGTCGGCTTTCACCGCCCCATTGATTAATTAACTGAGCCTATGTCAAGCAGAGCCAATGAAGTGATCCCAGGGGTATATTTTCTGTTACGCATCCACTCGCTATGGTTTCTCTTGAAGAGTGTTAGTGAGGGGCTCTGCCTAATGTAGTTAGGAATTTTGTTCCAAAGCATGGGGAGTCTCTGTGAAAGGAATCTATCCCTCCAGTCACGTTCTATTTATTGTTGTGGTGAGGTTTAGCTCACTAGAGTGCATGGCTCACAGTGACTTGGATTTCTTTAGGTGGAGCATGTTCATCAATTCTGAGCTGAACATGGCATTGTAAGTCAGGCAGAGATCACCTCTGAGTAAACGATATGCCACTGAGTACAGCCAGAGTTTTTTCAGTTTGGCTGCATAGGACATATGTTTGAGGCCAGTAATCCTCTTGGTGAGGTACTTTTGTGGTCTTTCCAGCTGTTGGAAGTGTCTTGTAAGGTACATCCCAAATGGGGCATTGTACTCTATGACGGGTCTAATGAGTGACGAGTAGAGGGGCACTATAACCTCTTTATTTCTAGATGCAAACCCTTTAGTAATTAGATGGGCCACATAGAAGGATTTCCTAACTACTTTGGCAATATGATTGTCAAAGGAGAGATTACTATCTACCTGGGTTTCCAGATCTCTTATTACCTCTTCTGTATTAAGGAAGCTGCCACCTATGTGTTAATTCGTTGGTGTTATGTTTTTCCCAAACCTGATGACTATGCATTTTTTGGCATTTAGCTTGAGGCCATGACTTTGACACCAGGTGTCCGTCTCAGTAAGGCCCTTTTGGAGGATGTCTGTGTCAGCCGGAGAGTCAATTATGGCTCCCAGTTTGCAGTCATTGGCGAACCTGGTTAGCCATAATCCTCCTGTGTTTGCCTGTACATCTGAGAAGTATATGCCAAACAGTAGGGGTCCCAGGACTGAGCCTTGTGGGACACCACTTGTGACTGGTTTAGAGCCGGACCTGGAGCCCACTATTCTTACCATGTGAGTTCTGTCTGTAAGCCAGTTGGCAACCCATCTCATGATGTAGGGGTATATGTTCAGGCTGGTGAGTTTTTCTGTAATACCCGAGTGGGGAATGGTGTCAAAAGATTTGGCGATGTCAAGGTAGGCTGTGTGAACCACCTTTCCCTCGTCTATGGCCTTGGTGACTGTCTCGAAGAAGTCAACCAGGTTTAGTAGGCGAGATCTGCTCTTAACAAAGCCGAACTGGGTTGGGTCAAGTGTTTGGAGGTTCCCATTGTCTTTGTTAATGAGTTCCATGATGATGCGCTCCATAGCCTTGCAGACCAGGCTAGTCAGGCTTATGGGGCAATAGTTACCAGGGCCAGTTGTGGCCCCTCCTTTGTGGAGTGGAATAATCATTGCTGTGCACCATTCTATGGGCACATAGCCTGTGGAGAGGCTGAGTTTGAACAGCGTGTTTAGGTAGGGGTTAGGTTCGTTCTGTAGTTCGTGCAAGACGCAGCCTGGGACACCATCTGGCCCCATTGATGCTGTGTTTTGGGCTTTTGAAAGGGCTATTTTCACCTGTGTGTCTGTGATTTCTGAGACACTACACTTTTCTGATATTGTTGTGGGCTCTTTTGGGGGTGAGAGGGGGGTGAAGTTTGCACCGAATCTATGTGCCAGGATGTTGGCAATATCAGTACGTTCAGTATATTTTGTGTTATTTTGCATTAGCTCAGTGCATATCTATGAGTTGCCACTTAGATTCTTAACATAGCTAAAGAAGGCTTTGTGGTTATCTTTTGAATCCTTGGCTATTTTCTTTCGAAGTTAGCCTTGGATAATTTTATGAGGGACCTTAGTTTCTTACTGATACTGATCACGGATGTCTTTCCTTCTTGGGATTTGCTTTTTTTCTGAACTAGTTTCCTCCTTCTATTGTATAGCCTGTTTATGGTAGGGGTCCACCAGACTGGTTTCCTTCTCTTAGAGGAGTGAGTCTTGGTTTTGCTAGGGATGGCACAATCCATGCATCCTTGCAGGTGCTCATAGAGTGCATTTGTAATGGTTTCTGCATCTTAGGCAGTGTTATCCTTTAGCGTGGGGGCTGTGAAACTTACCAGTTTGCTTTAGAAATTTTTTTTACTGTGATTTCCTTAGTTGGGGGTGGTGGTGGGGTGTGGATATCCAGAGAGATTAGTTTATGGTCTGATCTAAACAGTGATAGGTTGACCTCAGGTGTGGAACACCTGTCGCCCATGTTGGTGATGACCAGGTCCAATATGTTTTCACCTCTGGTAGGGGAGTTTACCAGCTGATCCAGGGCATTTGAGTTGATGAATTCCAGGAAGAGCTGGGCCTGGGAGTTTGTACTCGAGTAATTTTCCCAGTTAATGGTAGGGTAATTGAAATCACCCAATATCAGGGTGTTCGGTAGGACCTTCATGTTTTCCAGTGTCTCCAGAAAGGTGGAGTGGTGATCCTTGGTCATGGAGGGTGATCTGTAGCAGGTCACAATTTGGATTGCTGATCTGCCCGATATTAGTTGCACATGGATGATCTCAGAGGTATCATGCTGTGCCACTAACCTGGAGGTGTAGGTATCCTTGATGAATATGGCTACACCCCCTCCTTTTGAGTTTTGGTCCGTGTTCTGTGGCCGAAACATGTGGTATGAGTTGTAGCCCAGTAGTGCTGTGGTGCTCTCTGGAGCCTTGAACTAGGTTTCAGTTACTGCACAGATGTCGAAGTTCTCCATACTGAGGAGTGCTTCGAGCGCGTGCATTTTGAGATTTTAAACTCCTGGCATTGAGTAGCATAACCCTCAGTTTTTTGTTAATTGTGCTGTTTACGGAGGTGGGTTTGACTTTTGAGCCTTGCCCAAAAAAGGCACTATGGGGGCAGCAAGAGCCTTGGCCACTATGCGAAAGCCTAGGGGTGACAGGTGCAAGCCGTCTCTTCCGAAGCAACACGGCTTGTCGAGCATGTCGTCCCAGGCTGACAGACACTGGATCCCATTTGAATGACACCAGAAGCTTAGCCAATTGTTGAAATTGATAATTTTTTCTTTATACTGAGGCATCATTCTTGGTGAGGACAGGATGCTACTCAGGGTCAGGTCATACCCACCTGGGCTACATGATCAGAGAGCTCTTCCATGTCTCGTTTCATGTAGTCCAGGGAGTACGTCTCAGGTCATTCACACCAATATGAACAATTACAGAGTCATATTTGTACTTGTTCTGGAGTGACCTGAGTGCGTGGGTTATGTGGCGGATTCTGGCCCCTGACAGGCAACAGTAACCTTCTCCTCGTCCAGCCTAGTGAATGGGATGTCAGTGTGCCTGATTATAGAGTCACCTATTACTAGTGTGTTAGGTATGTTATTTCGCCTTAAGGGCTGTGATTGTGTGGCACACTGATTTTGTGTTTTATGTGTTGTCTGGTTTGTGACGGGAGGTGCAGGTTGTTTGGGTGTCTGCTTTGGAGGTCTCTGATGCTTTTGCAGGTTTTTATTTAGAGCCTCTGAGCATGATTTTGTGTATTTATTTATTCCAAACATGTAAAATGATAAATAAAGTCATATAAAATTGACAATAATATTGAAGATCAAAACTTTAATATAATTATTTCCTCTTCACATAGTTGTTCCAATCATCTACCTCCTTTTTTTATGAGAAAAAAGCACTTGTGTGTCTGCACTAGACCATCCACTTTATAACTGGATTTTGAACTCTGTTGTCATCTATCACCTTTCATCTTTTTTAAAAGACTGTATATTACTGGACTCTGCCGATACCCCTGAAGTGGATAAACATTTCTGTCATATATCTCATGCCTATTTCTGCAACACTATGCATATTAAATGATTCTAGTAGAGGACTAAAGCTCTAATTGTTAATGAGTTGTCAAAGACACACAGTCTGAATTTTTCCACCTTCATTTCCCTGGTCTGTGACCCTGAGTAAGTCATTTAACCAGACAGTGCCTTGAAGCAATTGCTAATTTGGGTTAGGCTCCTTAATGGTCTTCTGGACTGCATGCATAGTAGCTACCTGTGCATAGTTTCTAGTTCAGATCACATTCAGGTTTTGGGCATTCTATCTGAAGTGCGTCTGACCTGTTTATGTGTTTGCTGAGGCTCCTGTTCAAAGTCCTGAGTTGCCGAGCACTGTCACCCGCTACACTGAGGCAGCACAAGTAAAGGCCTAGAACTTTTAATGCATGCAAGGTTAAACTCAGCTTCACAAATGAGACCTGCATAGCATAATACAGCAAAGTCAGGATGCAAACATCACAAAATCTAAATATTACCAACACATTATCTCTCCCCAGCAACAAAATGAAGCAAGATTGCTAAAGCTGTAGAGCACCTGGCTACCAATCATGCAGGATCTGAGGAGCTGAGGGACGGGAACTAATAAGGTGCAATGATATATCTGAGCATGCACCACAACTTGCTGACCCATGTGAAAGAACACTGGATGAGACCTGCATTGTGCTACCTGGGCT
Organism: Protopterus annectens; assembly: GCF_019279795.1. Taxonomy (NCBI): domain Eukaryota; kingdom Metazoa; phylum Chordata; order Ceratodontiformes; family Protopteridae; genus Protopterus; species Protopterus annectens. The sequence continues at coordinate 515,561,048 of NC_056733.1, forward strand.
ACAGTATCTAACAAAAGGAAAAAAAATCTCTTCATCTCAGAGTATCTCTCTTACAAAAAAGTCAGCAGTTGTCACGCCTCTTGATGCTGTGTACATAACAGCAGCAAGAATCCCAAGGGTCTTGGAATCATAGTGAAAGCACTGAGAAAGGAGGAACGTGTACCCATCTCAGCAGGACTAGAAGCTATGGAGGTCCACAGAACGGCCTGAGTTTGTAGGAGGAACGCAAGTGAGCAATGGTGGGGTTGGGGGGGGTTAAGCAGACCCACCCTTTACAGGATGGAAGGCAAAAACTCCCTGTTGTCTGAAATTATGCTGTTGATGGTTGTGATATGCATACAGACAACTGTCCTATTATCATCTGCCTAAGTAATGTCAGGAAAACTGATGTCAGATGAAAGGACATTAAGAAGGCTGATACAACACAAGGTGCTGATTCTTGGGCTAATGCTGTTCCACTGAAATACGAAAAAGCAGGAATCTGTACAACATATAAATGTAAATATCCTGCCTTGAGATAAAGTTGACATCATTGGTATAAGTGCTGCTTTATTTGATGTAGAACTGACTCTTGTAACATTTCCAAAGCAGCAGTTTGGAAGTTTAACATTTGGTACTTCTGATAATGTTTATAACATAGGACCTGCAGAGGTAAATGAAGTGAACTTCATATCAGAAATATGTTGTTAATATTCACTATAATATAGAAAACTCAGAATCTTGTTGCATAACGTTCAAGGAAAATAACTGTAGCAAAAAAAACTACTGGCATTAAACATTATTTCTATCTGGAGTATGCAAAGAAGAAAAATGTTGTCCAGTAATTTATTTATTAGGATGCAAATACCAGAAATGTTTTTTTTTTGTTTTTGTTTACTGCAAATGTATTTGTTTGAGGAAGAATAGTTCTTGCAGTTGTGTGGAACATCTGGATAATAAGACTTCTATGAGGACATTGAGATTTTACCTTAATCAGATAATGTTTTTATTAGCTCATTAGACTTACTACCAGAGAAAAGATTAACTTCTGTAGGACCATTTGCAGTCTGATTTTACATGCTCTGGTAACCTTTCTGTCCTCATCCAAGTGTGCCTCCTAAGGCCAGATTCCAAAAGACTTGCTCTCAGTGTAAGTGACCACTTATACTGAGAGCAGGCTGAGAACAGTTTTGGAATCTGGCTCCTGGTGCAAGCCTGTTTATAGATAGGCCTTACACTGAAGTAAGTCATTTACACTGAGGGCAAGTCTTTTGGAATCAGAGCAGTCTTACATCAAGAAACTTTTATGGAATCAGGGCCCAGTTATCATTCCAGTCTTTTCTGCTGTTCTGATTACATTAACAGAACTGCAGGCAATTTTAAGCTTGTGTAATCCTGTTTTAATGTTGTATGTTATTCTTTCCCTTAGAACTTGCTGTCTTGCGATAGTGACCTTTGTTCAAGAGCTGCATTCTATTACTCAGGCTCCATAGCACAAACCCGACTGTACCACAGATAATTCATGGTCATCTAGCAGCATGGACACTGGATGGACTGGGCAGGGGAGGATAGGAGTTTGTGGCTGATGCTGGCTTGCCCATCCTTGAGGGGAGGGGAGGAATCTTAGCTGACTGCATTGGTAACACCTGTAGGAATGCAGATGTGTCAAAGACTGCAAAAAGAGCCTTGCTTGCTTAGGGGTGCAAGCAGTGGGTCATTCGGTTGGGAGGCTGATTGTGCATAGAATTAAACATGGACCTCCCAAGTGCAGCAGCCATAGAGCTTGCAAGCTGATGGGGATAGGGTGGGGTGGAGATATGACAGAATCTGCAGACTGGTCCACTCCCCAACAGTCATGCCTAACCTCTATCCACCTGAAAAGCTCTTACCTTCCTGGAGGAATGAATGGGTCAGTCAGGTACAAAAAGTGAAGCAAAAAAATAAATAAATAGATAAAAATAAAATAATAATCTAAATTAATTATAATGTGAGCTAAAACCTGTCCAGCAACATACCTTTTGTCACAAAAGGAAGAATCCCAAGTGATATAGGAGCCTTATCTAAAGAAATACATGGCTGTGATAAGCATTCCATGTCAGCTTTTAAATCAGAGTATAAATGAGAGCTGTTTGCATCATATTTATAAAGTTACTAGACCTGTGGCTTGTACATATGTATGTGTTTGGATGCAACTTCTCTTGTTTCCAAAAATCTTAGAAGGCTGTAAACATGGACGGAACCTCACCCAAAGACTCAGGTAGTCTAAGCAACTCCAAAATAATTATTTCTGGAAGAATAATATTTTTCTGCTGGCCAGTTAAAAGCTTCTCCCAAAATATTATTTATCATAATGAAATTTATGTCCTGAAAAGGTGACACAGATAATTGTGAAGAGAGTCCTTCATAGCTGTACTGTACAAACTGAGGAGAACAATACTGGTAATATAAAAATATATCTTTTCCTCAGATGAGAGGAAAAGGCCTCCTCTTTCTCTTGCTCTTAGGACAGGGAACTTGATGCCTTTAAAATTTCCAGTTCTGCTATTCAGAATTAAAGATGTGCTGGTCCTCATGGGGATAACAGTGGTTGGTTGGTACCTACTAATAAAATTTATGTTGTCAGAATCTTGTGATCTGTACTGGATGAAAATGAAATTGGGGGGGGGGGGTGACTTATTTTGATTGGAACTTAAGCTAGAGTAGCTGCCATGACAATAGGCTTCCCCACTCTGGAACCATCTGGGTCCTTTAACTTCTCAGTAGAACAGTTCTAGGTAGGTCAGAAGTCACTGCTCACTTAGGTACTGGAGGAAGTCCCTTTTTAAGGGAATACTTAAGTGGCACCTGTGTCAGTAGAAGTCCTGAAAGCACTGAAAGGGAAGATTGTATGTCCCTGTTTTTAGGAGTCTGTTCAAACCCTACCCTTTGTTTGATAATTTTCTATTTTTCTTTTTTACTTTTCCTGATTTCAGGTGCTTAATTGAGAACATTGATTTAATCCTGTGTTTAAGGACATAAGACATATTTTAGTCAAATAATTTTGCACCTTAAACCTACTTATTTTAGTAGCCTGCTTAACTTTAGCACATTGCTCAAACTCATTAACGTTATTGAGATGTCCCAGACAAAACACACACTGTGTCTGATCATTTTTAAGTGCTACCTCCCTATCATAAGCATATTTGTTGACTGATTTCTAAGTTGTACTCCACCTTGTCAGTATTATTAGAAAAACTTACACAGTTCCTAAACAGTGAAGACAAAGAAACTGGTGAGGAAAAAAAGTGAAAATAAATGAATAGACATCTAGACTGAAAGATTGATTGATGGCTGGAGATAGATAGATGGATAGATAGATAGATAGATAGATAGATAGATAGATAGATAGATAGATAGATAGATAGATAGATAGATAGATAAATAGGAAAAAACAAGCCTTTATGCAAATGAAAATCTTCCAGCACTTTGGTGAGATAAACCCATGAGAACAATTGAAGGGAATGTGCAGCAATACAGCCTATATACTTATGAGGTTCCTGTTACCTACCTCAGTAAATCCAACATATATGATTAATTTTATGCTGTCTGCATCAGTACTTACAAAGGTACAGAGCCTGAGCTGGTACTTCATGAGGAATTATTGCTTTTGAAAATTCTGTCTGGGAAATGGGACACAGAAGTTGCGTAAGCATACATGTTTTTACTTTTACAGTGACTCTCCCTGGAGAATATAAATACATGCAGAATAAGGGAGAGATGGTGTCTGCTGAAAGTACAGATCTGGAATCAGTACCAGGCCAACCCAATCTTAGCAAGATGACCGCACACCTGGATCAGACAAAATTGCTGTAAGCTGATAGAAAAACATTCTGCAAACAAACAATAGTATGCTGTGTGCCTAATCATTCAGTTCAAGATGAGTCTAAAATGTTAAATAATATAATGACAGCAGAAGAAAAATTAAAATGACTATTTCAGCTGCAGAGATGGGCTGCTCTAGCAAGAATTGACAAGGCTGATATCCACACTAAGTACACCAGAACGTTGTTTCATCTCCTCTGTTAGCCCTTTCTTCCTGGTTGCCAGTTAATATTTATAGTGAGGTGCTTATTTTCAAAGTATTTTTATTTATTTATTTATTTATTTATGTTAATTATTTATTTATTTTACATTTTTTTTTTTTTACCAGGAAAGTCCGACTGGACAAAATGTCCTTTTTCAATGGAGGCCCAAGGAGAAAAGCTTCACAAAACATGGCAGAAACACATGCAAAGATGGTACAAAGCTTTGTTATACAAAGCGTCAAGTGGCTGGATTCAATATAGACGTAAAAATCACATATAAAATTTTGTATGATTTCAATTTTGTGTTTTTTGTAATAAGAATACAGTGTATACTGATAGAAACACATGTAACAGTTTTTATAATTATAGTAACAAGCTTTTTGTAACAGCAGTCTTGGTCACTAAACATACAGTATAAAATATAACATCAAACTTGTAACCTGTTTTGAAGGAACACATATGAGGTTTCAATTCAGAGAAGGTAGGTGTTTTGTAGTAATACTGACTATATATGGTCAGGGTAGCTGATTACCAGATGCTGCCATTCCAACCAAACATTCATTTCTGAAGTATAATGCACATATAAAAAAATGACTCCCTCCATCAATTGTGTTTACCAGCTTCACCAGATACCCTTCTGCTGTGAGTAGTGCACATGTTAAGAATTCACACACATACACACACTGCCCCTATCACCAGATTGTTCTTAAGGACACATTCACACTTTCACCCATAAGCACACACCTAGCCTACCAATCCTTTAACTAACTCCTTACTGCAAACACAAACAGGCACCTGAGGCCTCTCATACCTCTACATACACTCACACACACAGACACACATAAACACACCTGTATACCCCCCAACATTACCTGTCCACTGAACTCCCTGGCAGTTCTCTCAAACACAGCCTCACTCGTTGGAAGAAATGGCTGAATACAAACCTTTGACCATGTTCATTAAAGCAAACAGTGAGCTAGGTTGTGTGGCTGCATAAGTGCCATAGCACAGGCGTTTTCAGGGCAGAGCAGATGTCTAATTAGCCTGGGCTACTTTACTGCCACTCCTCATTATCATTTGTGGCAGGTCACAAAGACAGCCCACAGTGGTGCTGTACCACTTCATGGTACTGCATTGTGATAGGGCTGTGTCTGAGTCAGAAATGGTTACCACGGGGAGTAAAATGCATAACCTTACTGAATTCCCATCTTTATTATGTTCCTTATTTTCTCCTTTATTTTCACTTGCTATGACTATCTAAAAAATACTAAATTTATTTATTTATTTATTTTACATTTGTTGACCAGGATTGCCCAACTGAGCTGAAGAGCCCTTTTTCAGTGGAGGCCTGAGGAGAAAAGCTCCAACATATTATACAAGTTTCATTATAAATTAGCACTAAACAGCAATGTTTCAGGATTATTACAAGGCATTAAGTAGCAATACAATGTTATACAGTGTCAGTAATCAGGAGTATAACAAAACTATTTACAAGACGTATAAAAAGAAATATGTCATTAAGGTGAATATAGTTTTTGGGGTAAGTGGTTACAAGAACCCAGTTTTATCATAATGTAGTTGCATGAAGGCAAGACAATTACAATAGAATGTTTCTCTGAGGTGATTTGCTTAACAGATTTTAGAAGGCAGTAGAAAGAGTAGTCAAGGAAGATTAGAGAGAGCAAGTGAGAAGAGTGAGTTAAGGGCAGAAAGTAAATTAAGGTATGAGAAGTAGGGGATGTTAAGGAGGGAGAGTGCAGTGACAGGACCAGTGACTTTCAAAGTGCTCTTTGGTGGCTGTCTTAAATCGTTTAGGATGTGTAAGGGTCCTGATTTCTAGTGGGAGCCTATTCCAAGCAGTAGTGGGGTGATAGCTTGTCATGTTGCATCCACATTTAGACTTGTGTTTGTAGATTTGTAGTAGGTCTTGATTAGAGCTTCGGAGAAGTCTGGAGGGAGAATAATGGGAGATGAGACGGGACAGTGCTGGGCAGTAGGAAGGCTGGTATGGGATAGAATGGATGATCTGGAGCTAAGAGAGAAGAAGCTGGTGGGGTAATTCAAGCCAGTTTAGGTGTTTTAGAGAAAAGACAGTGATGGGATTTGTAGGTTTGTTGGTCAGCAGATCTAGCTACCTTGTTGTAGGTAGATTCGAGTTTGGTCAGGAGTGCTGAGTTAGGATTTGTGAGAATTTGAGAATTGTACATTAGACTGGGTAGAAGGTAGGTAAGAGAGAGTAATCTTGGCTTCAGCGGTAAGAAATTTCTTGTTACGGTAAAAAAGCCGTAGTTTTGAATGAGTCTTTTTGATACAGTTATTAACATGCAAATCAAATTTAAGCTGATTGTTGATGGTTACGCCTAAGAGCTTAGTGCTGGGATCCACCTGAATGGGAGTGTTACTAAGGGACTGTATGGAGAAGGAGGGTTTAATAGTGTTGAAATTTTTAAGTAGGAAGAGTAACAGCTTTGTTTTTTAGGGTTAAGGATGAGCTGTTTGTTGGAGAGCCATTTTATTAAGCCATATTATTAAATCCATTAAACTGTGTTTACCAACTCCACCTGATAACCTTTGCTGTAAGTAGTGTACATTATAAGAATACAGTCTAGAGATATATACTTTCCAGTCCTAACAGTCACATTTTACTTTTTCTGAAGAGTGTATTCTTGTCTTAGTTGCATCTCTTTGGCCATCCAGCTACAAACTCCCTAGCCAGTACCGCACAACCCATACCTGGCTTATATAAAACTGCAGCTTGCTCTTCTTTGTACCTAACAGAAGTAACAAGGTTCAGATTTGCACTTCATGCAACCATCTGCTGAAGCAACAAGGACACGGTCTTTTATTTTCTATTCCCTGTGTCAGTTTGCACACAGAATGTAGCATCATAATTTCTTAATATTCTGAGCCCAGATTTTCACTCCAACATCCCCTGAACTGCACCTCACGAAATATTCCAAATTATATTTCTGTAGTTTTGTCATAAACTGACATTTTTACACAGCAAACATGAAATCACCTTTAAAGGCATAATTGCAGAATGATTCTTCAGACTTTATAAGTTACTCAATACAATTATTCAGAATTTTTTTTTCAAAAAAATTATATTGCTGAAGTAATTACTCTGCATTTAATTTGCCAGACATTGCATTGTGACAACTACAAATGCAGTGTTTTTATATCAAACCTCATAAACAACTGCACTGTCCTTGCACATTGTTGTCCTGATGATGATTTCAGATAGGAAATAGCATTTCACACAAAAACTGATAAACTATCTTTTAAGATGGAACTGTACAGTGACAGTGCAGAATTCGTGACATACACCCATGGAATGTGAATTCTGAAAAAATTGTCATTTAAGTATTAGTAACTACAAATGCTCTGAAACTGAATTTTATTTGGTGAGTATTTTGTCTTCACTTTAGTGAACTTCAGACTTTTTATAGCCAATGGGTAAAACAATATAACATTTTCCTTGTGAAAATACTTCTGAAGAACTGAAGTTCAATGGCATACATGAGAGATTTTTGCACAGTGCTGACATATTTTGTCTATCACATCAAGACACCTAATAAAAGCAGCTTATATATGATAAGAAAATAAAAAGTACAAGATCATTTCTCAAATCATAATTGATATTTTTTTTCTTCATTCCATGACATGATCGTGTTGTTGATTCTACCTGCTCCATTCTCTCTCTTTACACTTGTTCTCACTCCGCTCCCTTACACCCATTCCCACCCACCTCTACATTCATTAAATTTATACCTAAGTATGCCTTGTTCCAACCCCTCCCATATCTCCTGATTATCCAATCCTTGCAATCCCCTGCTAACCTCATACCATTCCTCTCTCACACCCTCCCTCCACCTCATTACCTCCACCCCACCTACGGCATCTTAACTAGCTTCAGCTTTCATTACTTACTTGCTGAATACCATTTCTCCCTACTTCTCTCTCCCCCTACCACACACTAAAAATTAACCTCTCCTACATACACTTCCTCTCTATTCTCTAACATCTTACTGCTAATGTCTCACATACATATTATACCCCCCTCTTCCTCATAGCCATCCTACTAATATATTTCTCATTCCTTACCTCCTACCATACAAAACCTCAATCATTCACATACATCTCCTACATATACTTATTCTTTACTCCACAAGGAACTGCCCCTGCCCTTCCTTATCTGCCCCTCTCTTTTCAACTCCTCCTATACTCAGCTCCACAAATTGAAAATTTTCATTCTCCCACTTACATCCCTTAAACCTAAACACAAACCTTATAGTTTCTGTCTTCATACTACAAAACCACTCCCACTTTCAAACAATATACTATTAGATGGCGACATACACCCCAGCAATGGCCCTTCTATCCCAACTACTGCTGACACCAGTTTGACTAAACATCTCTCTGTTTATGCAATTAACATACAGAGTCTACCTAAGAAAGTTACAGAGCTACATTCCTGGATCACCTACTACTCCTCTCATATCTTAGCCCTATCTGAAACATGGCTAAAACCACACATCTGTAATACTGGAATATTACCTCTCCATTACAACATATACCGTCAAGCTATAACTACCAAAAAAGGTGGAGTTGTTGCAATTATGTGCTCCAAACACCTCAGCCTAGCCCTCTGCCTAATTTTCACCCAGCTGAACTACTTCTTCTTAACTGTCACTTTAACCCACCCCCCAAAAAATAAATTGCCATTGCATCTATCTATATCTCACCTGGACACAAAATTCACATCACTGAATCTTTCCTAGCCTGGATCTCTCTGCATATTCCTTATGAGACCATACTACTTGATGAAGTTAATACTGGCTGGCAAAAACTATCTACTTCCTCTCCAACCCTTCATATCAACCTCTATGGCTTCCATCAACTTATCGCAACTCCCACTGGCTTCAATAAAAACAATACTGACTGTTCTACCTTAGACTGGATTCTTACCTCTGATCCCACCCTATATCATAACCCCAGTACTGTACCCAGCTCCCTAAGTGACCACCTCCCTACTCGAGTCCAATGACACTCCCTTCAGATACCTAAATCCCACCATTTTACCCTACCGAACTCCCAAGTGACCACCTCCCTACTCGAGTCCAATGACACTCCCTTCAAATACCCGAATCCCACCATTTTAGAGAATGTCGCAACCTTTCTTCCTTCAGTACTGATACCTTTAATAATAGGCTTGCTTCTGTTAATTGGCTGTACCTGAAGTACCCCCCCCTCAATGATGCAGTACTACAATTTAATTGTACATTTCTTGATATCCTTGACTCTTTAGCTCCTCTAAGCAATTTTACAATCAAAGCAAACTGCTCACTCTGGCTCTCTAAAGACACCCTCACTCTCATGAAAAAAGGACAAGTATTGGAAACAATGGCTAAAAACTAAATCTACATAATTCTTCCAAAAATGTAAAGAACTATGTAATCTTTCCAAAAAAAAAAAACAAATCAATAAAGACAAGACAAACTACTACTATAATCCCAAGTTCTCACAAAAGTCTAACCTTAAAAATTTCTGGCACTCCATCAACAAAATTTTGCACCCTGGTGAACCTACCACCCCTAACCCCAGTTGTAACAAGTTTCCCCAAGAAATTGCCACCTTACTTAATACCCACTTCATTGAATCAATTCAAAAGCTAATCCAAACCTGCCAGAGTCAGAACCTCTCTCACACCACACATAATACAAGTAACACTATTCCTTTCCCTCTTAACCTTGTCTCTACTGCTTACATAAAATCCCGTCCACTGAAACTAAACCCTTGCCCTCCCTCTACTGACAACCCACCTATTTTAAACTTGCAGCTCAATCTATAGCCTATCCTGTCTCCTGTCTCAATCCTAGTAAACAAATTTATCCAACAAGAATCCACTGTCCCTGATATTTGGAAATTTTTCTACACCATTCCACTACACAAAGGAGGTAACTCTACAGATCCATCCAATTACAGACCTACTGCCATCCTATCTCCACTCTCCAAAATCTTTGGAAAATGTATTCATAACCAGCTTCTTACATACCTTCTTCTTCTTCTTCTTTTGGCTTTTCCCGGTTAGGGGTCGCCACAGCAGATCACCTGTCCGCTCATGATTGGCAGTGGAGTTTTACAATGTCGAGTTGCCAGCCCGGCACCCAACCTTCCACATAAGGCACACACTCACATCTAGGGCCAATTTAGAGTGTCCAATCCACCTGCAGCATGTCTTTGGGATGTGGGAGGAAACCGGAGCACCCAGAGGAAACCCACGCGACTACAGGGAGGACTTGCAGACTCCGCACAGAAGGCACCCCAGCCGAGGATTGAACCGGAGAACCTCTTGCTGTGAGGCTGCAATGCTAACCGCTGCACCACTGTGGCTGTCCAGCTTCTTACATACCTAATAGATAAAAAAGTATGACCCCTTCACAACATGGCTTTAGGCCAAACCATAGCACCTCTACTGCCTTCCTATCCTTTACTCACACTGTTGCTGAAGCCAGGGATAAAAATCTTCTGGTATTTTGCCTCTTCCTCGACCTCTGTAAGGCTTTTGACACTGTCTCCCATTCCAAACATATTGCTAAACTAACTGATCTAAGCCTCTTCCTTGCTGCTCTTCACTGGTTCTCGAGCCATCTCTCAAATAGGCTCCAGTCTGTCAGGTGGAAATCTACCGGGTCCCCCTTCTTACCTATCCTAACTGGCATCGTTCATGGTTCAGTCCTTGGTCCTCTCCTTTTCAACATCTTCACCAATCATCTATACTCCTCCTGCACCATCTCCTCTCTCATGCAATACAAAGATGACTCTACCCTTATCTCATTTGCGAACATCACTAGCCTTCTTTCCATAACTCAAAACTCTTTCTCATATGTGGAAAAATAGCTAACAGACCACCAACATATACTTAAACCCCAAAAGACAAAACCCCTATTATTCCTTTCCAAATTTCTCTCCCACCATAAATCCACCTTCACCATTTATTTTCTCAATAACACCCTCATTAAAGCAGAACCTCACACCAAGCTACTTGGTATAATAATTGATGACCAGTTAAAATTCGACATCCATATACAACACTGTGTCAAAAAAAAAAATCAGAAACTAGGTCTTCTCTGCAGAAATAAAAAAATGTCTTGCTTCCAACTCTAAACCCACCCTAGCATAAGCCCTCCTCCGTTGTTGTCTCCTCTACACCTCCCCTGTCCTTACCCATCTCCAGTCATCCCTACTTACCAAACTTGAACTAACGTATAACAATATAGCCCGATTCACCAGTAACCAACCATACAAATCACATCATTGCCTTGCCCTGAAACAACTTCAGTGGCTTGAATTCTCCCAGCTCCTGCTTCTTTCCCAGCTGCAGCTGACACACTTCCTGCTAAATAAACCCCTGCCTGTCCCTCTCTTTCTGCCATAGCATCTCCTTACATCCCTGCTCATTCACTTTGTAGCTCTGAACAAAATCTTCTTGACATCTATAAACCAAACAAAATAATTGGCAAACTCCTCTACAAATACTCAGTGTCCTTAGCTTGGAATAGGCTCCCAACTAATATCCGTAGTATTACTAATACTTGCTGCTTCAAAACTGAAGTCAAGAACTACTTTCTGAACTGAAGATCCTGCCCCTGCCAAAATCCTTCTTAATCTCCATTTCCACTCCAGTTTTACTTTCACCTCTTTTCTACTTTTCAGAATACAATGTCTAATCTGCAGAAATTTCTATATTAAAACTATGCTACAATGGAACATATATGTTTCTACTGTCACTGCTTCCTCTTATATGCACATTTATTAAGTATTTTTAATCTGCATATCATTTGCTCATGTTATTGTACTTTTTTTCCTGTCAGACGTGTCTCTCCATTAGAGGTAGATTGCATTGTACTTTTTTTCTCTCAGCCATGTATTTCTCCACTGGAGGTATATTCATTGTATTTTGTTTTGTTTGTTTATCTGTTCTTTTCTACACTGCATGGCATCTTTTGTTCTCTTTGTTTATATTTTGTCTAGTATGTAATTTGTTGCTTCTGTAAGTTGGATCTTTTCCTCCTTGGGTCTCCACTGAAAATGGACCATATGGCTCAGCTGGTGTTACCCGGTTAACAAATGTCAAATAAAATAAAATAAAATGAAGCAATACAAGATTCACATTTCTATTGACCAACAAAATCTCAATAAAGTGATTAAAAGACAGAATTACCCATCACCTACAGCTGCAGTGATTTAAATAATGTCAAATGCTGAGGTATTTTCAGTGCTAGGTGCAAAACAGGATTTCTGTCAAACAAAGATAGACGATGAAAGTTGTAAAGTATGTTAATTTAATATGTCATTAAGAAAGACTGGCTTGTTTAGTCTTCTGTTTTGTATTTCAACAGCATCAAATGATTTTCAAAGAATTGCTGGATAGGTAATTGAAAACACAGAAGGGTGTGCAACCATAATTGATAATCTACTGGTGTGGGGTAAGACACAAATATGACATGATACTTGATACAACTGAATAGATTGTCAGCATACTTTCAAGTTAAATAAGAGTAAGTATAAAATAAGATTGACAAGTCTGAAATACATGGGCTATAATTTAACCTTAGGGAAAATGGAACCTGGTGATAAAGTTAGAGCAATTGCACAAATTCCAAAACCAGAAGACAAGGAAGCAATACAGAGATTTCTAGGAATAATACGATGTCTAGTAAAGTTTGTCTAAAATAAGCTTGGCTTTGTGAAAGCTGTCTAAAGCAAAGTATAGTTTTAGAAATGGAGGTATGACCAAGAAAACAGTTTTGAAATGCTTAAGAAAGTAGTTACAGATGCACCATCATAAAAGTATTTAAATGTGAATAATTAATCCGCAAGTAGATACCAGAATGGAATATGAGCTGCATTCCTACTAGAGAATAGGTCCACTGCCTGATGGTCAGAACTACTTTCAGATGTAGAAAACAGATGTCTTTATCATATCATAACACTGTAGATGAATTATTTATTAAGACATATGAAATTTAACAATAGAAGAGATACTAATAATGACAAATTGAACACAAGTATAGTATACATTTTGTGATACAATGATGCTGGTGTTTAACTACTAGGCAAAGGAATAAAATATTAAAAAAACATGTAAAGCTAGTAGACAAAAATAATAAAAATAAGTATAAATATACAAAGAAAAGCATTAAACAATGGTTTGCTGAATTGGCTTGGAAAGTGTACTATATAGGCAAAAGATAAGGGTAATATAAACAATGATTTGTTGAGTTTCGATGGTAGAGAGACAGTGTGGATTTCCAGTGTGGGAAGATAATTACATATGCAGATGGGCTGAACTGATATAAGTATAATGCAGAAGAGGAGCTAAGGAAGAATTGACAAAATATAAAGTGAAGAAGGCAGCAAGGTGAGATGAGTTATCTTTTAAGGTTCCCAGTGGAAGAGGGTGCGTGTCATTGTTCTGCTTTAAACCCACTGCTGTTCATACTGGCAATAGCCTATATTAGCAAGCAGACTGGAGGGGACAGACTGATAAAGCTGCTGTATACTGATGGTGTAGCATTATAAGCAGACACTTAACAGGAACTTCAGAAAATAATAGGGGGGTGGAAATCAAAACTGTAGGCATATGGGATGAAACTAAGTACAGATAAGGGAACTGCCATAGCAGCAAATGGGGACAGCAGAAGAAACTGACAATTTAGACAGAAAGGAAATAATAGAGAGCTGGAGGATGAGAAGGAAAATCTGGATGAGGAAGGTAAAGCTAGAATTAGAGGGGATGCAGACAGCTGATACAGAATGTCAAGTTTTCTATGAGAGGGATGAATATCAAACATCCTGAAAAGAAATATGTGCAAACTGGTGCTACAACTATTACCTCTATATGGTACAGAAACCTGTGCAGTGAAGGCAGAGCAGTTGCAGAAGCTAAAGTGATGGAGATGATGTGCCTGCGATTGGTGGTAAAATGCACATTCTGGGAAAGATGACAAAATGATGACATCAGAGCAGAAGTCAAGGAAGATCCAGTTGGAGGGAAGAACAAGCAGGACAGATGGCAGTGGTTCAGGTGCATGCACAGGAAAACAGAAGATGACACATTGAAGAAGATTTGCAAGAGACAAGAAGGAGGTAAGATGAAACCAGGATGTCCAGCAAAGGCATGGGAGAACTGCACGAGAGAAAGCTTCAAGACTGGCACTGAATTGAGAGAGAGGTCACAACAGTTGATGAAACACTGTAAACCATGTAGAAAATTGGGAAAAATGGATTGATGGTAATGATGACGGCGATGGTATTCCAAGGTTAGTAAATAACTGAGGGACATCCTCAAATGCTTATTAACTGACATATTTAAGAACCAATATTAAGGCATTTTGTAAGTGCAAGAAAGTATTTGATATAAATGAAATGCTTTATAACAGGCAATTATGGAACAGTTTGTGGGAGGTTTTGGCTAATTTAAATATTGCTAAGGGTCAGGTTACACATTTGCCTATCATCATTGTGATCAATAATAAGAAAGGAATGCTTAAGTACTGGGGACAGCCTAAGACTTTTTTTGTGTCACATATGAGCACCTAGTACTGACTTTCCTAAAAAATAATGCACTCACTATGATGAAACTAGACATTTTATTAATGACTATAAAGTATCTTGTAGAAAATATGGTCTAACTTGCCATGCCTGGTTTGACTTGGAGGGCCGGCAACAAAAATAATGAAAACATTGTGAATCTTCTTCTTCTTCTTCCGGCTTTTCCCGGTTAGGGGTCGCCACAGCGGATCAATCTGTTTGCTCATGAATGGCAGTGGAGTTTTTACGGTGTCGAGTTGCGAATAATGATGTAAATATTGGTGATGATAACAATGAAGATGAAAATCAAGCTGCTGTGGTTCAAACTGCTCAAACTAATAATGTTACTGTAGATAATGTAAATGAAGATGATAATAATGAATATTTAGCTGAAGTTTCCAATGTGTATATTAAATAATGAAGGCTATGATAAAAATGAAGAAGATGAGAGTGATGTTTCATGTCCAACAGGTAAAACTGTTAGGGAAAGGAAAATAAGTATTCAGCAGAAGAAGATGACAATAAAAGGAAAATGAAATAAGATTTGCAGTTGTTAGTGTTAACAACATTAAAATGGTGTACAAAGATTAACAGATTTGGAATGATGTCAGAAACAGGTATATGACATTATATATTTGGAAGAGATCAGATAATTAAGGGAACAACAAAACAAACAAATTCTTAAGGTATGAGCTGATAGCAATGTTAAGAGATCTGGAAAGGATTTATGCCCTGGCACTGTTATCTTAAGCAGGAATAATGGCACTGAAACTTTGAATACAGTGATAATAGATTCATGTCTATGTATTATATGTGATGTACAATGAAGGAAAGCAGTGCACTGGATTATAATAATCGATATATTAATACGAAGGATAGAATTGCCATGTCTGAGGAAAGTAAAATTATATTCTTATAAATATGGATATCATGCTGGTAAGGGGTTTAGTTGCAATTTAAGGAAAGATACTTGATAAATTGTGTCTGATGTGAGAATGTGTACACAAATCCTAAAGTATGGTGGATTGGATGTAGAGATGGTAAAGGGTTGCACTTACAAGAGAAGTAGTACCTTAAGATTTGAAATTAACTATATAGTTTTGTCTGAGGGGCTTCTGAAACTTGCTGGAAGCAAAACGGGTATGTATTTTACAAAGCATAATGCTGCATGGCCAGAGACAGGAGACAGAGTATAACAGGGAAGGGTATTAGGAGGTTAATGGGGAATATTACCAATACTTTATTTTTTAACGTACCTGTGGAGAAATTATGGCTACATCATTAAAATATTTGAATGACAAATGGAGTGAATGGTGGTTAGTTTATGAAAAATACGTGTAAGGATTACTTTAACACAGAAACATAATAGTGGAGAAATAATAAGGAAGTGTAAAAAAATGCACAATAGATTATAAGCAGTTGTTAGAAGGTGAAGAAAGGGATGTTATTAATTTTGAAAGAGGACTATGTAATAAAAACAGGGTGAAAATTAAGTCTGTGGTTTACAAACTGACATTTTTCTTGCAGCAAAGGAAAGTGCATGCCACTTTTTTGGGAAAGAATGTTAAAATGACGAAAGAAGGTAGAAATGATGGATAGTATTCTTGGTGAAGATGATTTATATAACAGTCATGAGTATTTACTATGAACAGTGGAACCCTACATGCAGAGATTATATAGAGAGTGGAAACCTGTAGGTAAGTAAAGGAAATGACATAAGAAAAATGTATGAAGATATGTTGATTAGCATGGATAAAAGTAAATAGGAGAGAACCTGGCTTGGTATTAAATGATTTGATTTTTCTAGTGCTCCATGATTAGGTGGAATAGAATGCAGCTTTTATAAGAAAATAAGTGATGAAAAGCAAAATGTTTCTAAATGTTACAAGTAGTGAATGAATGACTTGAGCAAATGATAAGAAACAGAAAAGTGTGTGAAGTGATAGTAAAATCATTCATAAAAATGAAGGAAAGAAAACAATAAGAACTGGAGGTCTCCAACTTTGAATAGTATAAACTACAAAATATTTAAGGAGATAACTCAGAAAAGGATGAGGAGATGTGTTTTGAAGCATATTTGGATGAGGGGATATATGGGGTGGAAGATAAGTAAGATAAGGATTTATTAATAGTATTTAAAGAAATTGTTGACTTTATTGATGGAAGAGGGTGTATTTTAAAACAGGTTCAGTATGTGAATGCCTCAATGTTTATGTTAAAACAAGCTAGTAACCTTAAAGTAGGCCTTCCATAAGTTTGCCAACCTGCAGCGTCCATATGTTATACCCTACTCTCAAACAAGTTATCAAGGCCTCTCTTAGAATATATCACACCATCTGCCTTTTTTATTGTGTTTGAAATAGCATTCCACATTAGTCCCACATGCAGTAGAAAGAACATATTGGGGGCTATATTACATTATTGGCTGATGAAAAAACGCTCTTTCATTGAACCAATAATGTCAAAAGACCTAAACAGTGAAGACACGGAACATCGTTTTTTTTCCCAGGGAAAAAAAACGGTGAGCCATGTCTTCAGGACTTTGCTATTTCCTCCACTATGGTGCGATCTCAGAGTTGGTATATTTAAGTAGGGGGGTGCGTGGGGGGGCACAGCCCCCCACATTGGAGGGTGTGGGGGTGAAGGCCCCCCACTCATTTTGTGTTTTAAGTTTTTTTTTTTTTTTTTTTGCGGAGCAGCAAATTTTTTCCCTGGGAAAAAATTTGCTGTTCTGTGTCTTCGCTGTTTAGGACTTTCGACATTATCGGTACGATGAAAGAGTGTTTGCGCTTTTCATCAGTCGATAATGTAATATAAACACACATATTGTATTCTTCTTTCACAGTTTGAAATTACCAAAAAATCTGTATTATTTTACTGTATTATTTTTTTTTATTTAAATACCCATATCAGCTGTAAGTGTTGAATTATGCAGGCATTTAAAAATTAAGATTAAATCAGCTATCAGCTAATAATGTATTGGGTACAGTGACAATGATTTCAACCTTCTCTTTTAATTCATCCCTTTAACCAGTCCGATGTGTTTGGTAGAGTATCTCTGTACACTGTCTTTTAAGTTAATTAGAATTATGAATTCAAACAGCTACGCAATATTGATATGAGGTCTGATCATTGTTATGTACAGTGGTAGTAACACCTTTAATTGCGGTATATGATTTCCTTTAACTACTAACCTATGAACCCCATGGTATCATTTGGGTTGGGAGGGTAGCCTAATGGTTAAGGTGTTTGCCTTAGAAACACAAGGTGCAGGGTTCAAGTCTCACAAGGGATAATTGGCTAAGCTTAAAATGGCTCGCAAGGGCAGTTAGCTAACTACTAACCTATAATGACCCTACCATTTGGCTCAAACAAGAAATCACCATCAGTTACCACCCCAAGGTTCCTAATGTTAAGCACATTTTCTACAATATTGCTATTTAGAGGGTAAGGATAATGTGGAGTATAATTTCCAAAATTAATTACATTTGAATTTTTGTGTTACATTTCATAGCTCAGCCATTAGCCTAGTTCTCTAACGTGTCCCCAGAATTTTGTAGCTTAAATTAGTTATCTAAATTAAATAGTATGAAACCAACTTTTGAGTCATCTGCAGATTTACTACAGCAGATTTCATTTTTCCTTTGAATGTATGTCATAAAGATGGTAAATAATTGTGGTCCCAATACCAACCCCTGCTGAACACCAACCTCCATTTTTTTTTGTATCTGACAGATCATTGTGGATTTTGACCTTGAAGTTTTTACCCTCTAACCAGTTGACAATCCATTATAAGAGATGGGGATAGATCTTTCTTTCCTTCTTAATGCTTAACATTCTCCCAAGAGATTCCAAGTTGAAAACCTTTGCATGGTCAGGGTAAACAACATTCACTTTTAGGCCTAGATTGATCTTTCTTTCTGTTTCCATCTTAATACTTAAGATTCTCCCAAGAGATTCCAAGTTGAAAACCTTTGCACGGTCAGGGTAAACAACATGCACTTTTAGGTCTAGATCAAACTTTCTTTCCTTTTTAATACTTATGATTCTCCCAATAGATTCCAAGTTGAAAACCATTGCATGGTCAGGGTAAACAACATCCACTTTTAGGCCTAGATCTAAACCATCTGGATCCCAAACCATCTCACCAAAAATGATTAAATTAGTGAAAGAAAGGTGAACTTTCATGAGCCTGTGCTGGTAAACATCAAATACTGAATTTACGTTTTCAGTGAGGTGACCACATGTAATGCATTAAAAACATGTCCCAATATACAGGGTATGGTTGTGTTGCTGAAAGAAGCATATAACAGTATTAATCATGGCATTATGTGGAATATTATAAAAGAATATAATCTTTACGAAACCTTAGAACATGCTTTAAGTCCCATTTATGAGAATGCATATAAGGAAGTAATGGTTAATGGTAAATTATTGCTTTAGTGAACTTTGTGTTATTGGGGGTATTATACAAGGATGCCCACTGCCTGAGGCATTACTTGCACTGTTTATTAATGCAGCAATGCATACATGCAAAATGTATGGGGTATGAAAGAAGATTTAGGGATTCTGCTGTTCATAGGGATGATTTAGTTGTTGGGGAGTGATTGAAATTGGTATTTATAAGAATAGAAGTGGATTGAGGCTAGTTGGTTTGAGCTTAAGTAAAATGAAGTGCAAAGGTACTGAGGATAGTAAGAAGATAGGGGGTGCTTATTTGTCAGAGAGTGAGATTTGTCTTATGGGTATAAAATCTAGCAAAAAAGATGTTAAAATAAAGATACAGAAGAAGGTTATACATGATGTAAAGAGAATTGCTAATATGTGCAATGCACTTCAAATTTTATTTGCAAAAAAGTTAAATTAATACATACATGCACACACATACTTACTAGACACATTTGGATACGTAGATGGTGTTTATGCATCTTCTATGATGTTAGAAAATTCTTGCAAATTATACTGTAAATTATTTTTGGAATAATTTGGGGCCTCAACCTAGACTCTCATTAAAAGAGGTGTTACATATTGTATGAAGATCATGGAGGTCTATGACTGAAACATTTGACTGTATACCTAGTATAATTATGTATATATTGGTTACTAAAGAATAACATCAATGGGAAAATAACTTGGGTGAAATTTAATAAATTCAAGTTGGTAGCTGATAGAAAGAAGTTGGAAAATTGTTGAGAGACAATTATAGTGAATTTTGGCTATGGAATGCTAACATGTAAAGAAAATCTAAGGATAGTAAGATATGGTGTAAGTAAATTATAGAAGAATATTATTTGGTCAAGTTTTGGGAGACTTATTGTTGTACTATAAAACATTATACAACAAAACCATAAGCATCAGAAATGCTAGATACTAATGTCCAAACGCAGAAGGATGAAAATGTAGAGTGTATTTTTATTTTTACTGAGAACAAGTCAGCCTCCCTGTACTCTCAGATATGACGGAGGCAAGCTCCCCACACCCCTGAGCTTATATATACCAACTGCATTTTCACACTAGCTCAAATAAGAGGATTAAGAGAAAAATCTCACAAAAAAAAATGGAATTGCTGTCAGTGAACTCTCAGAAATGGTACTGGCAATGACTTCTTAGGAAAAACAGTGATTGGCGTTGTGTCCTACAACTTCTTCTACTTCCTGCTATTGACACTTGATGAATTTCACCTTGCCTACCTCAAGATATGCTGAAAATGAGGATATAACAAATGTAATTAAACAGGAAAAAATGAAATGAGATAGTTAAGGGTATAAAGGAAATTTGTGATTTTTTTTGTAGAGTTAATAAAATAAATAGTTGCCTGTAAAGGGTCGGTGATGTACAAGTAAATGGATGAAAGGTTATGCAATATCTGTGAAAACTAAAGAAACAATGCAACATCCTCTGATGGAATGTGTTAGGGTGAATGAAGTGAGGAATAAATTAAAATATGTTTTTTAATGTGTGTGTTTAAAAACTAAACATTGGAATGACAGCTTCTGATATTTGTGATAAAAATCTGCAGGAAACTAAAGAAAAAAAATGGTATATTAATATTCAAGCACTCTGTAGAACACTAGATGTGAAGACTTAAAATTATAGTTTAATAAGATACGGAATAGTGATGATGTAGTAAATTGGTGTGAAGTGGTATTTTTATGTATTCTTAGTTTTGTGATTAAAGTTATATTATGAAGTCATAATTTTTATGTGCAAATTATGTATTATGATGTAAATAAATAAAGCTCCCTACTGTTTTCAATTAGTAACTATCACATAAAAGGCTAGCATGTAAATTAAGCAATACGTACTGATAATGAACTGCTAGTAGATGGTTATTGGCTAGTTCTGAAGGTACAAGTTGTAAGAGGGGATTTACAACAGAAGGGGGAGTGGTCAGCAGTGTGACAGATGGGGCTCTGCCAGTTTTCATTCTTTATGGATTATTTAACTTCATGAGATTCTGAAAGTCATATCAATATGTCTATCAGTGATAAAATAATGGAGTTTATCATGTTAGAAAATGGCAACATGACTCTTTTAAATTAGT
Organism: Protopterus annectens; assembly: GCF_019279795.1. NCBI lineage: Eukaryota > Metazoa > Chordata > Ceratodontiformes > Protopteridae > Protopterus > Protopterus annectens. Next base: position 515,582,231 of record NC_056733.1, read on the forward strand.
TATAGAATTGGTCAAGAAGGCGGCAGTTATTACTTAGTACAGCACAGTAAAAAAACACAAACTCTGTTTTAAATGTCTGTGATTGAGATCCTGGAATGGATAGAAGTTGTATTCAGTGGTTCATCTGAACACTGTACAATACTACTTTTAGGAAATGTAGGGAAAAGGTTAAATATGCCGGTTTAGAATATTTGCCAAAAAGAGTCCTAAAAAAGCATTGAGAAGAAACCATGTAAGGTTATTCTTACCGAGTTTGCAGTGATGAGGGAGAACATAGTGAAGCATAGCATCATTTAGCTGCAGTAAGTAATTAAGATTTTAGGTGCAAGCATGATGAAAGCAGTTTGATACTAGGCAAATTAAAAAAAAGTACAAAACATATACCCGTTAATTCATAAGAAATGTTAGTATATACAATATGCTCACACTAGAACTGAGATATAACTCCCATTATGGACAATAATGTACAATTGCTTGCCCCTATTAAAAATAATGTTTTTTTTTTAATTTATTTTTGCATGTGCTGAGGATATTGCTCAGCACATGCATAGTGGTATTTCAATGTGAAGTTTTAATGTTTTTTTGATGTTGTGAATACTGACATTGAAGTCATTTGATCATTTTATATAGACTCATAAATATATATATATGTGTGTATGTATATATATATATATATATATATATATATATATATATATATATATATATGTGTGTGTGTGTGTGTGTGTGTGTGTGTGTGTGTGTGTGTGCATGAAAAAATAGCAAAAACATTGCCCCCGCAATTATATATATTAACTTCAACATTACATAATATCAAGGCAAGGGCATATTACCCAACCTCAAAAATTATGCAATCTCGTACATCTGCCAAACATCTGCTTAGCTGATCAAATTTTGATGACTAAAGAGGTATCCACCAAAGACAAAATTCAGTACTTTCATATGTATATATATATATATATATATATATATATATATATATATATATATATACATATATATATATATATATATATATATATATATATATATATATATTGGTCTAGGACTTTTGATCAAATGATCAAAAGCCCGAAACCAAAACAGTCGGGCATACTTACGCGAAAGTGCTTTTCACCGAAGAAGCACTTTCTCGTAAGTATGCCTGTTGCTGAGGCCGTACTATGGTACAAATAAGGGAAAATTACCTTTTCCATGCTGTAGTGCGGTGTTGGAGGGAGAATATTAAAGTAGGGGGGTATGGGGGGCTGGGTTGCAAGTGGGCGAAGCCCCACTGCAAAAACGTTAATGTTGTGTTTTTTTTTATTTTTAGTAACACGCTTTAACGAAAGCGCTTTTTCGATAAAAGTGCTTTCAATAAAGTGTGTTCGGTGGTTATGGATTTGGATGTTTGATCATTCGATCAAACGTCCTAGATCCATATATATATATATATATATATAGATATATATATATATATATATATATATATATATATATATATATATATATATATGTATGTGTGTGTGTGTGTGTGTGTGTGTGTTGTATATATATATATATATATATATATATATATATATAGTGGATATAAAAAGTGTATACACCCCTGTTAAAATGCCAGGTTTTTGTGATAGAAAAAAATGAGACCACAATTTCAAAACTTTTCCCACCTTTAATGTGACCTATTACCTATACAATTCAATTGAAAAATGATCAAATTTGTTAGGGGAAAAATATAAAAAATAAAAAACATACAATAAGCTGGTTGCATAAGTGTGCACACCCTTAAACTAATACTTTGTTGAAACACATTTTGATTTAATTACAACATTCAGTCTTCTTGTCTAGGAGTCTGTTAGCATGGCACATCTTGACTTGGCAATATTTGTCCACTCTTCCTTGCAAAAGAGCTCCAAATCTGTCAGATTGTGAGGGCATCTCTTGTGCACAGCCCTCTTCAGGTCACCCCACAGATTTTCTATTGGATTTTGGTCTGGGCTCTGGCTGGACCATTCCAAAACTTTAATTTTCTTTCTGGTGAAGCCATTTTTTTGTTGATTTGGATGTATGCTTGTGGTCAGTGTCATGTTGAAAGCTGACATTTCTCTTCATCTTCAGCTTTCTAGCAGATGCCTGAAGGTTTTGGGCCAAAAGTAACTGGTATTTGGAGCTGTTCATAATTCCTTCCACCTTTACTAAAACTCAGTTCCAGCTGAAGAAGAGCAACCTCAAAGCATGATACTGCCATCACCATGCTTCACCGTGGGGATGGTGCTCTTTTGTTGATGCAAAGTGTTGTTTTTGCGCCAAATGTACCTTTTGGAATTGTGACCAGAAATTTCAACCTTGGTCTCATCAGACCATAACACATTTTCCCTCATGCTTTTGGGAGACTTGATGTATTATTTTGAAAAATTTAGCTGGGCCTGGATGTTTTTCTGTGTAAGAAAAGGCTTTCATCTTGCAACCCTACCCCATAGCCCAGACATATGGAGAATTCAGGAGATTGTTGTCACATGTAGTACACAACCAGTACTTGGCAGAAATTCCTGCAGCTCCTTCAGTGTTGCTGTAGGTCACTTGGCAGCCTCCCTGACCAGTTTTCGTCTTGTCTTTTCATCAGTTTTGGAGGGACGTCCAGTTCTTTGCAACGTCACTGTTGTCCCATATTTTCTCCACTTTTTGATGACTGTTTTCAGTGTGTTCCATTGTATATCCAATGCTGTGGATATGTTTTGTACCCTTCTCCTGACTGATACCTTTCAACAATGAGATAATTTTGATGCTTTGTAAGCTTTCTGTGAACCATGGCTTTGCTGTAGCAGGCAACTAAGTAAATGTCAGGAAAATCCTACTAGGACAGCTAAATTTTATTTGGGATTAATCAGAGTCTCTTTAATTGATGGCAGGTGTGTACCCAAGAAGACTGAATGCTGTAATTAAATCAAAAGGTCCTTCAACAAAGTATTAGTTTAAGGGTGTGCACACGTATGCAACCAGCTTATTGTATGTTTTTTATTTTTTATATTTTCCCCTAACAGATTTGTTTGTTTTTCAATTGAATTGTACAGGTTATAGGTCACATTAAAGGTGGGAAAAGCTTTGAAATGCTTTATTGTAGTCTCATTTTTTATATCACAAAAACCTGGCATTTTAACAGGGGTATATACACGTTTTATATCCACTGTATATATATATATATATATATATATATATATATATATATATATATATATATATATATATATAAAACACATGCACACACACACACACACACACTCTGTGTGTATATATATATATATATATATATATATATATATATATCTAGAGAGAGAGAAATAGATAATAATATATGTGTGTGTGTGTGTGTGTGTGTGTGTGTGTGTGTGTGTGTGTGTGTGTGTGTGTGTGTGTGTATATATATATATATATATATATATATATATATATATATATATATATACATATAGGTTTAACTTCAAAATGTCAAATGCCATAATGTCTAATGTTCATTTGGTTGAAAAATAACATCTAAAACCAAAACATTGAATGATCAAAATGTCTAAAATCATTTAATTGAAAAAGCAATGAGATCACCTCTACTATTTTGCTGTGCCTCCCACACCCTCCCTACTTAAATATTCCAACTCCATTATCGCACTACAGTGCAGACATGGGCAAATTCGATAATTTCGACATTGTGAGTTTAGACTAATTTTATTTCAACATTTTGATCATTCATTATATTGCATTCAATCAATTCATTTTCAACCATTTAGCACCCAACATTTTGAAGGTAAACCATATATATATATATATATATATATATATTTATATATATATATATATATATATATATATATATATATATATATAGAGCGAGAATGAGATAGATAGTTAAATAAATACAGATATAGATATATATAGTGTAGTTGGATCTGGGGGTACAGTTGCATCACTGTGTTACAGTATTTAGATATTTTTGAGTAAGTAATCATGTTGATTAGACAAGATGTGATTAATCAGAGTAAATCTAAGGGAATTCTAAATGCTGGTGTTATCACAATGCATTTGGTTTTGTATTCAGTTCATTATAACATTACCAAAGCTCATCATTTTTATATCTCATTTTAAAATGCCTTCCATGAAGTCTTACCTCAAGAACAGCTGCATTGTCCCTGCATATTTCTATCTCAAAAGGTAAGTTTTCTACCAGAAATGTTAATTCAGATTGCAAATGTAAAAATACCTTTTATGGCTAACTTGCATGATACCATTGTAAAGTTCATGATACAAATTCATAAGATTAGAATTCTCTAAGTTTTGCTTTAAAATGCTACTGATTTCCAAACAAAGGACTCTGTTTAATTTGGAAAATATTTTCTAATAACTTTTCTAAACTTCATAAAGTTCTTTAGCACTATAGCCGGCTCATTTGCCACTTGGTGTCACTCCCTGATCTGGTGTTCCAGAACACTAAGTTAAGGAGAAAAAAGAAGTCCATTCTCCAATCTGTCACTCCCTCTTTCTCTCCTATGGGAGAACATCAGGCCCCTAACTCCCTCATGCTCTGCAACAGAGTGCTAGCTTCTAATTCCCCTCTGGTCTCCTGCATACCCTCGCATTTATGTGAGGAGCAAAGATTTGGGAAAAAATGAATCAGGTGCAGCCCTTTTCACCTTGCACCATGCGGTTGCTCCCTTTTTTGCCACAGGCTATTCTAATTTTGGATCTTAGAGGAGGGTCACTACTCCTCTTATCTGAGAGTAGCCAGATAAGAGGCTATGGACAGTACACCAAGGTAGTATTAAGACTGTTACGACATGGAAAATACAACAAGGAGGTGGTGTGGACAAAGTAATAATGGACAACATTTTTGCACCATCTTTAGAAACATCATCTACTGGACTTCACACCGATCTCTACGGAGACCCATAAAATGAGCATTCTGAAAAATGTTACCGAGATATTATTAATTACTAAAGCTATGAGTCTACAGTATGAACATCGCAGAAGAATAAAAACATACTGAAATTTCAAAAGGTTAACCAAATCTGCAAAATGCCATATATGGGGCCAGACCTCATAAATAGCTGGAGTGTCATGCTTGAATCGTGTGTACTTGGTATTCTTTTATATGATCACAGAAATGTTTTTTTCTGTGGTCATACAAAAGATTGAGGTTGTGGTATCTTGGGATATTCCTGTTACTTTGGAATGCAGTAATCATGGAGTTAGTATATAAGTAGCGGGAGTGAAGGTCTGCAGCCTCCCATGTTGGGGGATGCTGGGGCTTTGCCCATCATTTAAACATTTTAAATGTGAATGAGTAACTTTTGAGTGTAGAAATTTTACTTTAACATCACTCTTTAGTGATCAATCACAAGTGCTTAATCAGTCGTGTTACATATTAGTCTTGGAATTGAACGGCTGCATTATCCTTACACATTTTTTTTCCAAAAGGAAATTTCATTTGGGAAATATCATTTCATATAATGACTGAAAAAACACCTTTTAATGTGAAATTGCACAGTGACACTTCAGAGTTCAAGGCAGTGGCAAATAAAATGAGAATTCTGAATGTTTTGTCCAGAAATGTTAATAAATACAAGATATATGAATTATTGTTTAATTTGTTGAGTACTTCTTCATAACTTTACTAAACTTTGCTAACTTCAAATTTTTTGTGACAGATTTGGAAAATCTCATGTATGGGACCTTCTTGCATCATCTGCCGCATCAATATGTGACACTTCTCATCTTCTCATTCCCAGGTCCTAGCATAATATGTATTTAAGCAGTCACAATTTGTGCCAAGAAGTTCAGTTCGTACATAGTTTGATGAAATGCCTTGATATTTGTTTTTGCTGTTATAACTGTGGTGCATGTCCAAAACTTCATTTGGTTATTATGTTTTTGTTTACTTCAGTCTGTGATTTATATTCTTGCATTGAAACTAAAGTGGTATCACTAACCATCATGGGATTATAGTAAAAAATAAGAGATAATACAGCTGTTATGTCGTTACAGTCACAAAATATGGTACCATCATCTATTGGTGTTACAGTAAAAGAAGAAATGGTACCACCAACGAATATGATATTAAATTTTCACAGAAATAGGATCACCAATTAATATGAGGTACAATCACAGAAACTAGTTAAAATGGTTAACTGTCAATGGGACTGAAGTTAGTGTCCGTACACAGAAGCAAGTAGCAGAACTTGAATACAACCCACTCCTACTGGAATGCCATTTGAACAGCACTACCAACAACAGACATCTTAAATCTGCAATGCCCTCAGACACATTTATTTCTGGAACAGAGTATATATTTCACACAAATATTGCATCAATACAATTATATGGAAGTAAAGTTGTCCACCATACCTTTTTACTGTACAGATTTTTGCAGAATGTCCACATTTTTTGCCACATATTTTTGGTCCATTTTTCATAAAATTGAGGTTTTCTGGCAACGCATTAAAACTTGAAGTGAGAAAATAATGACAGACATTTCAGTTTCAGTCTTTATACCCTTCAGAAAAATCATGCTAAAGCAAAACCTGTTATTCTATCAACTTTCTGAATTTGTAAGAGCAATATTTAAAAATTGTCCCTATTTTTGGGCTTTTGTCCCCCCATTATTTATGGGTTTCTCCAGACTTTTTGCTCTAAGAGGTTGAGAGGTATGTTGTCCACATATGTGGCTCCCTGAGAGGCTGGTGACTTTTTTGATGAACTCACAGAACTACAATCACAAAAGAGTGACAGTACAGGAACATGAATAGAATGCATATTTCAAAAATCACAACAAAGTGCCCCCAAAGAGGGGGACCTGCACCCCCATGCACTTTTATATGCCAACTATCATCGTGGGGAAGGACATAATCCTCTGTATTATGTAGAAACAATTTTCCAAGATAGTACTCAGCAGTCAAACACTAGTGATCACACATAAGAATATTAAGCACAACAGTGTTTTATTTGCAAGCCTGTTTCACATTTAAACATGAGTTTCATGTGACAGTCACAAATATCAGCATTTTGAAATCAGATTGTGTTCAAAACTGAAAGCTTACAAAAAATTCAAATCCAGTCTTTTTTTTTTTTTGCTGGGGTGGGGTAATGCATACTATACTGCTCAATGGGGTGGGGGTTGTCTCCTGCACTCTCATACTTCATATAGTCGGTGCATCTCAGGGTAAAGGGAATTTACCCTACAGTAACCTCATTCAAATAGAGTGTTTTTCAAAGTCATCTTTGCTCGCAGAAACAATTGTTTCAGTCAACATATACTACTGAACCATGCAAGTGAAGGCAAGATGCTAATACGTATATCAGGTATGACCTGAATCTTTCTTCCAGAATATCATTTGGATAGCACTGCCATGTCACGTCTTCCACTAAGGCAGCTGAGACCACAATTCTCCTATAGCACATTGCATTTTATTCATATGTTTATACTCCATAGCATTTAATCTTTAGCCAAAGTTAACTAAAATATAGATTCGTAAAACCTATGTAAAAAGAAAAACAAACAAATAAATAAACAAATTGTATTATTTTATTGTGCATCTTCATTCAGTCTCTAATTACCCACTTAACCCAATCCAAAGTGATGGGGAGAGAGAGCTTATCCTGTCTCTTAGTGTGCAAAGTAGAGGTAGTAATCCTGAGTAGTGCACCAACCCTTCACTAAACACATACACACACACACTCATGCCATATCTCTCAACCTCTTGGAGCAAGAAATCTGGATAAAGCCACAAATAATAAGGGGACAGAGGTCCAAAAATAGGGACAACATTTAAATATTGCTCTTACAAATGTAGAAAGTTAATAGAATAACAGGTTTTGCATTAGGATGAATTTTCTGAAGGGTATAAAGTCTGAAACTCAAATGTCTGTCATTATTTTCCAACTTCGGTCTTTACTGATTTGCCAATAATTTGGCAGAAAAACGCAATTTTATGAAAAATGGACCAAAAACATGAGGCAAAAGTCTGGACTTTCTGCAAAAATCTGTACAGTTGAGAGGTATGAGTCTCACTGTCACTCTCATTAGCATGCAGTCCTTTGGGCAATTTGGAGAAGCTACAGTTCATTTATGAGAGGAAACTGGAACATCTGACCAAAGCCCACTGAGGCACAGGGGGAACGTGTGCACTCCACACCGAAAGCATCTCATCAAGGAACCTAACTATAGAATCAAGCACTCTAATGCAGCAATGCTAACTGTAGTACCACTGTACCTCTCATAGTATACTTATTTATTTACACTTTGCTGGCTGGCTTAATCCCACCAGGCCAATGGCCTCTTTTCAGGGGAGACCCAAGGTGGTATTCTTACTGAGTAGGGGAGGTTTGGCCAGGACATTGGAGAACTTCTAATATGGTATTATATGACAGATACATTAAGATACTTACACTTAAAATGTATGAAAATAAACAGAGGCACAGAACATGACTTTTGGTATCTATCAGTTGTTGCATTCAGCCCTGAAACATTGTCTTTATGTTCATAACATAATGCGTAAAGTGGTGTGCATTTGTTCACATACACCCACTTAAACAAACATTACATGCTGCTGACTCTGTTGTGCTAATACGCATCTTTTGTAAAGAAATGTGACAGGACATTTGTGATGTGTACAGCTGTATATTTCACTGTCTCATGACATTTTATTTTTCAGGTAATATTGTCTTTTTTTATAGATTCATACATATATACAATACTAGGTTAACAACAGGGCCTTTATAAGCTAGCTGTGCAATCAAACACAATTGTGTTCCTGTGTATCATGAGCACTTATTAGGAGGGGGTATGTTAGGAAGTTTATAGAGGTTGTGTGTGTATGTGTGTGTGTGTGTGTGTGTGTGTGTGTGTGTGTGTGGGGGTATGTTAGTTTGGGCATTACTGTCTGTCTCTGTCTATCAGAGACATGGGAACATTTCTGTAAACTGTACCTGGAAAAAGCAAGATTTAAGAGTTTGTTGACTATGGTTAGATACCTTGAAATGGCATTCATTGCATCCTACTTTGGCAAGCTTTTAAACAGTTCTAAAATTATCAGGCTCCATCAGCAGCCACAAAATATTTACCAGTAATATTCAAGTGATAATTAATCCAGCCATTCTTAATCCAGAATCACTTCCTAACACCCACCCAACATGGCTTTCGCCCTGGCCATAGCACCATAACTGCCTTAATATCCTTCCTAGAAACTGTCAATCAAGCTCGAGATTCTGGATTACTAGTATCCACACTACTGCTAGATCTATCTAAAGCTTTTGACATCATCTCGCATAAACACCTTCTCTCAAATCTCACCAACTTTAATCTCTCCCCCACTACTCTAGCCTGGTTTTCCAGTTACCTATCTGACAGATCTCAAGCTGTCAGATGGAAGAACTCTATCTCCTCCTTCTTGCCAACACCAACTGGCGTTCCCCAGGGGTCTATCTTTGGACCCTTACCTTTCAACATCTTTATTAATAACCTCCACTCTGCCATCCCCGATACAACAGTCATCCAATACGCTGACGACTCTTCCCTAGTCTGTGCCGCCTCTAACCTACCTGAACTACTAACCAAAATCCAAATAGCATTCTCCAATACAGAGAATTGGATGCAACAAAATCATCTCTCCCTCAACTCTAACAAATCTAAAATTCTACTCTCCCCCCCCACTAGGGCTTTCACCTTTGACAAAAATGCTTTCATAGTCCTAAGTCAAACCAACACTGCTATAGAAGTCGTCCCCTCCGCAAAACTTCTTGGCATTACTATAGACGAAAATCTTAAATTTGACATCCACATTCACCAAAACATAAAGAAAACCCACCAAAAGTTAGGTATGCTCTATAGGAATAACCGCTTTCTCACCAACTCCTCTAGACATACCCTGGCAACTACCTACCTTCTACCTACACTACTTTATGGTGCCCCTCTCTTAACTAATCTGTCCTCTTCTAACATCTCTAAACTTGAAACTTGCTATAATAAGATCTCTAAATTTGCCACTAATTCTAAAACCTCAACTCACCACTGCCTTTCCCTACAATCTCTGAACTGGCTAGAACTCTCTAACCACCTAGACTACCTCCAACTAACTACAGCTCATAAATTAATATTCTACCCTGAAAAATGCCCAGCCTTAACAAATATCCTTCCTCCATACATCCCAAATAGATCTCTGAGATCCAAACACCAAAACTTAGTCTCCATTCACAAACCAAAACGTCCCGCTGGCCAACTACTTCTCTCCTTCTTCTCAGAAATGGGACTCTCTTCCTCCTTCTCTCAGGACTACACCCAACTCACAATCCTTCAAGACCCAACTATTCCTATATCTATCATCCAAATGGAACTGCTCCTGCTTCCACCCTACATAAATTCTAGTGAATACCCCGCTGACTGTTCTACATCGCTTGCATTTCTCTACTATTCTCCTAAAATAGACTTAGCAGTCTTTCTCTGACTATGGAATTTCTTCCTTAATACTACATATTGTAAATACTGTATATATCTGTACCACCAATGTTAAAAAAAAAAAAAAAAAAAATTCCTATTGCTACAGACATTAGTATCATGTTGTTTTGAATTTGGAACTCCTGTAAAGGTGTTCTCTATTACCTGCATTGTTTGATTTACATCTTATGCATTTGCATTACTGATTGTATGAATTTTATTCTTGTATTTTTCTTTAACATTTTGTAACCTTTAATGTATTTGTATTGCTTATGGAGCTTTCTCCCTGGGCCTCCACTGAAAACGGAACACTTTTAGGCCCAGTGGACTTCCCCGGTAATCAAACTGAAAATAAAATAAAAATAAAATAAGTAGTGAAACACTGCAGAGATCATGAAATGTAATCTGTTCCTGCTGACCTCAGTCTGTTCCATGGGTTCTACAGCTCCATCATCAAACTTCCTTGTGGAGCTGACCTTCAGGCCTATGCCAGCAGATTGGTTGTGTGCCTTTAATCCATCACTAGATATAATCTGCTTCTGCTAATTTATGGCTGTGACAGTAGTGTAACCTGATTTTCTCCAGGGGTAGTCTGCTGTGATGTACCCTGTGGTATAATCTATGAACACTACATTACCTGCTCTTCAGAGATCCCACCCACTGCCAGTCTCACCTGGCAGAGGTCAGACAGCAATCTACAATGTAATTACCTGGATGCACATTTCACTGACGTAACAGTTGTCAGCGTGTTTGATTCAAGACCACCTGAGCTGTACCCACTACACTGTGCCTACAACAGCTAAAGGATTAACAGTACATAATGCTGTGTGATATAATTACCAGAACCAGAACCAGTATCAGCAGCAGTGTGCATAGAAGCATTTGCAGTGTGCCAGTGAATAGTATACTTTTTCCCCCTCTTCGTTTTGGTGCTGAAAGTTTTGGTCCTAAGTACTACCAAGTGAATTTACCTGAGCCAGTTAAAACCATACTTCTCAACTCCTTTCCTCAAGAACAAACATAATGGGGGCAAAGGCCCAAAATCAGGGATGAGTTGTAAATATTACTCTAATTCACTTTGGACGTTATAAAAGAGCAATGAGTTTTACATCAACATGTATTTTCTAAAGAATAATAAGCATGAAACTTAAATGTCTGGCATTATTGAATGGCTGTAATCCTTAGTCATTTACTAGAAAATCCAACATTTTATGAGGAACAAGGCAAAAAAGATGAGGCAAAAATCAAGGATGTACAAAATTCGGGACAGTTGAGATAGATGGTGCTTAGAAGTTGACATTCTATATTACTAAATTCCACTGTTATCTTTTGTAGGTAAAGTGCCTCTGCAGGTTACTCCCCACAGCAGGGTTTTCAGACACTAATCATATCTTAATTTTCTTAGATTTGTGTAGTTTATGATAGTAGTAGCAGGACTGGAGCTCTACAGTGCTTATTAAGTCACCATAAAGTTACAATTCTGCTTAAGTTTTACCAATCCACTTCAGGCGTGGAATCCATTGTGAGTAAATCACCACACATTTGAGTTATAATTTCTCCTTGAAGACAGAGTTGCCTAGCTGCACCATTATCAGGTGTTGCTGTGAGGCAGATAATTTGATGATATGCATTTCTGTTTATGAAGAAAGTTATTCCCTGAGTCAAGTTGGCTTTCCCTGTGCTGATTCACCATATCCAGTCATCACACTAATGACTCTGATGTTGTTCCAGAGATTTTCTATCAGAAAAAAAATACTTTTAAACGTAAATTAAAGAAAACAAGTTTCCTACCTGTAGCTGCAAATGCACTTATGATGTAAAATATAACAAAACCTTTCATTTTGTGTTCAAATATTGTCCTTCACAGCTGCCACCTTCTGTGTCTCCAGCAAGCAAAAATAAAGACAGTAAAAACAGATAAAGATAAGAACTTTTTAATGCCTACTAAATAGCATGTGATGTGGGCGAACAGATGATAAGCAAGGTTATTCATTTTGGTTTTATAGCACTGTATGATTTTACTGCTGCATAAAAGTTTAACTTTTATTTTAGTCACACTGTTATTTTTACACTGTAATATTTGCCAATGTGCCTTTCACAATGAAGGAAAAAGTGAGAAAGTTAAGATGAAGAAAGCATGCTAAGACAGACGTGGCAAAATTAACAAGAAGTTGCAGGAGAACACTGAAAAGAGAGGAGACAGCATGACAGAAATATATATATATATATATATATATATATATATATATATATATATATATATATATATGTATATATATATATTTCTTGATTTTTCTTCTAGAGTTTAAGGGCAAAGCACTTGTCAAGTTATTACTTTATTTGTCTGTTTAATTTGTCGAGCATGTAGTACCCGGGAGGTAAGGGCATTACAGTGCCAGTGACATTTAATGAAAAATGTTCGTAGGAAATGAATGAGCAAGTAATGCTTGTGACCGAAGTGCAGCCTATGGTGCACAGTACTTTGAACTGGGGATCCTACACAATACCACTAGGCCAGATTTCAAAAGACCTACTCTTGGTGTAAGTGACTTACTTCAGTGGCAGGCCTATCTATAAAACAGGATTAGGTGTAAGTAACTTACTGTGGTGTAATATGTGGAGTACATATAAAGTTTAAAATGAGTATATGTACCAAAAAAAAACACAAAAGGAAATAGTTTCTTGTTTTAGTCTATTAACCAGCACCCCACCACACACTCAGATACTGCAGACTGTCATTACTGCAGTAGCCCAAGTTATATGGATTATATCCTGCTAACTTTCCACACACCCAAACTATGAGTCAGCTTGCGCTGAGGTGAAGAAAGAGTGGTTTGGGTGCCAAGCCTTTCAGAACTTTCATGATAACTGAGAGAGGGAGGCTAGAGCCCTGAAAAATAATATGAAAATATGGGGATGGAATGGAGGGAGAAGCTACTACAGCAGTGATCATTCGAAAATCTACTGTCATGGTAAATTTACTTATGCAACTGTACTATGTTCGTCATTATGATCACTACTGCAGTAGCCTGCCTTAGCTATGTGGGTAGATTGCCGTACCTTAGACTGACTGGGAGGAATAAGGGTGACGGTCCAGGAGTCCCTGGAAAATGGTTCTACCAAAGCATGTCCAAAACCTGGAAAAGGAATCTGTTTAATAATGCTTTGTAAAAGTATGTATAGAGGATCAAGTTACTACTTCCGGAATATTTCCTGAAACTATCCCTTTCCAAAAAGTCACAGATGAAGCCAAGACCATTGTAGAATGTGCTTTGACCCTGCCTAGAATAGTTTTGTTGTGGTGAGAATAACAAAATGTAATAGCTTGAGACAACCATTTGGAAATAGTCCACATTGATACAGGTTGTCTTTTTTTCTTAATTTCATGAGAAATAAGCACTTCTATCACTCCTTGAAACAGTAGGTGCTGGATGACAGGAGGGAAAAGAAAGTCTGGCCTTAAAAATGAAGGAGAGACTCCTACTGCCATTTGTACCCTTGATGAATTACTTTCAGAACCTACCTGTCTGCAACTTAACTATTGTTAAAGAGAGAAACTGAGGTTCACACTGTCTGGTAGAATTAAAGGTTTGCAGGGCTGGGAATGGGGAGGGTAGTCAGTTTGACTTATTAGACTGTCCTTTGTTCTGCAAGGTTCCACCTTCCTTTTTGAAACATCTTTGCCACTGTTTAATTGTTTGCTTGGCAGCAGTCTGCTGTGTTTTATTTTGCTTTTTGAAAAAGGTTGAAGAGGTAACAATAAACCCTTTAATAAACTTGGAGAATGAAGGTTGAAAAATCTGAGAGCTGACCTTTCTCATCACACTTTAAGGTCCTCCACAACAGATGGTCTGAAAACTACCTCTCTGTCTGAAGGAGAATTCAAAATTTTAACTTTGACATCCTCAAGAAGGTTTTGAGCATGCATCCAAGCAAACCCCCTCATCAGTGGAGGATAGACATAGAATTAGTATAAGCCTAAGCACATTATAAATAGTGGGTAGCCACATGAGACACAGAAGCAATTAGTTTACACAATTTTTTTTTTATGAGCTTGACATTCGAGAATTTTAAAAACAAGTATTGCAGAAGTATACACTTTTTCTCCCAAATCTATCAAAAGCTTTGCCATCCTTGTCAGAAGAAGGCAGAGTGGTATTAACCAGACATTTAGCAGCAGCTGGATTCACCAGAGAAATACCTGTTGAATTTATCTGGGATTAGTGTATAAAAACATACAAAACTGTGATACTTCACACACTTTTTCCTGGGAGCAGCAGACTGGCTGCCAGGCAAGTTAGAAGTTGTCATGAAAACATCCTCCAATACTGAAAGAACACGAGGAGTTGTAGTAGGGCCAGGAAATTTAGCTGCAATAAATAATGATAATACTTCTTCAGAGACAGTGTGTTTCTACTGAAACAAACGATTCGTTCTGGAAATAGTTTCCAAAAAAGTGAATCCTTCAAAGGGGCTGCATGAAGCCATGCTCTCCTCAGAATCTGAATCAGAAACCGGAGGAGAAAAAAAACAGGAAGTTCTCCCTTCAAAATCATTTTGTGATTCAAAATCTTGAACCTTTTCAGAAAATGAAGAATCTCTTTTTTCTCTTTCCAAAAAACAGCTGAACTAGAAGGCTCAAGAGCCTGAACTAAACCTTAAGCTAAACAAAATAAATCACTCCTTTTCAGAGTAACTGAGAGAGGGGAAGATATATGTTTGAATTTTTGCTGGTAATTCATTATGGCTAGGTAGAAAGGAATCCCATGCTCCATTTCCTAGGATCAACAAGAGTGTTATTTGTATATGTGTGTGTGTGTGTGTGTATAAATAAATATATGCATATGTAGATATATATATATATATATATGGATTTAATTTATATGATCAAAATTTCAAAACATCGATTTTTACAAGATAGAGACCAGATGACTGACATTCTGAAACTTTGAAAAACATAAACACCAAACACTTTTTGCTAATTATATTTACCAACTCTGTGATTACACTACTTTCTGCACTAATCCATCCTTCAACATGTCATAATGCCAAACTTCTGATCTCAGTCTTCGGAGGTTTGTTGTTCTACGTTGCTCATCACTTGAATTAGACTATATATATATATATATATATATATATATATATATATATATATATATATATATATATATATATATATTTAGTAGATGATTAAAGAAATTTAAACTCTCCACCCCTACCTTTATTGCACTAAACCCTAACTTTCTTAGGAAGGCAACAGACAAAGTTACCAAACCCTAACATATATTTGTAACTTCTCACTAACCACAGGATTCGTTCCACCAGATCTGAAACATCTGTCATTGTGCCTCTTCCTAAGGCACCCCAGCCCAAAACCCATAAAGATTATTGACTTATTTCCACTCTTTGGTCTCTTGCAAAATCTTTGAAAAGGTTCTTTATAAACAGCTTCTTAAACACACTAATAGCTATGGGCTTCTATCTGATAAACAGCATGGCTTCAGAAATGGTTTTAGCACACACACTGCTGTACTGTCTGCAGGTGACACTATCTGTAGTAACCTAAGTGATAGTTTTCTTGTAGAAGTATTTTGGTGGACATAACCTGAGCCATTAAAGTTGTTGACTACAAAATTCTGTTTTCTAAGGTACAAAGTTAACTTCGGGGAAAAATGTCATTGCCTGGTTCCATAGCTACCTTGAAAACAGGACTTATCAAATTTACTCCGACAACCAGCTGTCCACTAATGGAACACTAAAAGCAAGTGACCCCCAAGACTCTGTTCTAGGCCCATCACTGTTTTCTTTATTCAATAATGATATTACTGATGTCTTCCCTGAACTTAACTTTATCCTTTATGCAGATTAAATTTTATTGCTCCAGTCAAACACATGTCCCACAGTCATGCAATTTCAACTCCAGCACTTCTTTGTATGATCTTTATAAATGGTCAAAACAAAATAAACCCTAAATTAACCACACAAAAAAGTTATGGTTTTTTATCTTCCCTCACAGAGCCTCTTGACTTCCTGTCCTTACTATCACAGACAGTAACAGCAATATAATTATTTTTGTAACTAAATATATATACTTAGAGTTAACTCTTAACTCTCTTAACTTTACATGAAGCTTTACAGCACATACTGATAATGTAATTAATTAAGCCATCTCACAGCTAAAACTCTGCTATAAGATATCTTATCTAATATTTCCTCCTGCCAGCAAAGCACTGGCCAAGAATGTCATTCTCCCTGAACTAGAATATTGTTTTTTTGTACTCTGTTTAGACTCTGCCTATATCACTCAAGTACTACAAGTCACTGAAAAGAAACTTACCAGATTTGCCCTACTGATACCCTGGTACATCGTTGCACCCTTCTAAATTACTTAAATTGGCTACCCATTAGTGAAAGGTCCACTTATACTCTATACACCTTACTATATAAAATTTTAAATGATGACCACTACTCCCTTCTGAAAAAAAAAATTAAAACTCCCAATCATGGAACAGTTATATTCCCTAAGGAATTCTTAGGAGAACATAATAT
This sequence comes from Protopterus annectens, assembly GCF_019279795.1. NCBI lineage: Eukaryota > Metazoa > Chordata > Ceratodontiformes > Protopteridae > Protopterus > Protopterus annectens. The sequence continues at coordinate 515,599,236 of NC_056733.1, forward strand.
CACTCAACCATCCTCCATTTTAAGGTCATTGGTGAAAGGACCTTCTCACGAGCAGGTCCAGCTCTCTGGAACAAACTACCAGCCTAAACAAGGCATTAGGGTACCCTTACCAAACTTTAAGAAGTCTCTTCCTGAGCTCCTCTTCAAGGACTTGGGTTGTAAATGCTTTATGGTTGATGAGTAAACTCTTTAAAAAATGATCAGCCAGATTTAATAAAGCCTACACAGTCCATTTACACTGTGTGTGCATCACACTGCACCACACACATGGCAGCACACTGTTTTGGATTCAATAAGCAGCTCTACATAGTGTGTAGAGCCACATAGAGCCATGCAGAGCCACACAGACAAGATAAACAAGGTAAGCACCATGGCATGCAAATTATCAGATAAGCAGCTGAACTGTATGTTAATCAACCAATCCAATGGAGGAGCTATTCAACAAGCTATAAAGCAACCATATAAACTCAGTGCTGGTTTTCCCTGCAAATTCCAAAACCTATAGGATGGAAAGGCTGAAGTCTATGCTGCTGCTCTTGCTAATATACTGAGGCCAAGAAGGCGAAGAGTTTTCAGACTCTGGTTAAGTTATCACAATCTACATGATGTGGAAATTGTAGAGTGCTACAGGGTGGACAGAGACACATTACAGGAACTCTGCAACTTCTGTTGTCCTCAACTCAGATCCAGGGCAAACCATGGGGAACCCATCCCAGTGGAGACAAAGGTATGTATAGCACATAGAATTTTAGCTACAGGAACCTTTCAGAGATCAGCAGGGGACATGCTGGGTGGGGGTGGGGGGGTACCACAGGCATCACATCCAGGATCCTCCATCAGTTCCTGAATGCTTTTCTCCAACATGCTAGTGACCACATATATTTACCCTGTACTCCTGAGGATAGGGCCAGAAATATGCAGGAGTTCTACCCTGCAGCACACTACCCTGAAGTACTGGGTGCCATAGATTGCACACATGTAGAAATTAAGGCACCACCTGGGGAGCAGGGAAGGCTCTACATAAATAGAAAGGGCTTCCACTCTATCAACTGCCAAGTCATGTAAAATGCCAAGGGAATCATCTTGAACATCTGTGCTGGCAACCCAGGCAGCTAACACAACTCACACATGTGGCACACCTCACAACTGTATCAGATGTTCACTAGGAGTGATATCCCACAGGGTCATTTACTGGGGGATGCACGTGATGCACTGAAACCTTGGCTGATGACACCCATCAGAAATGCACACACACTTGCTAAAGAATGATATGATATAATGAGGCACATGCTCAAACCAGAAATATCATAGAGCATGTGTTTGGGCTGCTGAAGTCACAGTTCTGGTGCCTGGATACATCTGGGATACCCCACAGTACAATCCACGTACATGTACTGAAATATTCATAGTATGTGCCATACTACACAACATCATCCTGAGAAAACAGCTTTGACAGGATCAACAAAGGGCACACATCACACCACCACTGGCAAGGTCACGTAGCCACACACAGGTTAGGAGTCAGAGGGGGAACCAGCAGCTGCTGTGGGTGTAGGCAGACATAAGCATGCTCAGTATGCCCTTGCATTGGCTAAGAGACAGTAAGCACACTCACTCACCATCCAAGGGCCTAAAACCTTCCTCCTATGCACACATATAGTAACGTTGATGCCAGGCAACACTCACAGCCTCTACCTACCCATTTAATGGCTGTGTAATGCTTGCATCAGACATAGTCAGTCCTGAATTAAAACTGCTGGAACTGCTGGATTTATAAGGTAAGTGTTGAATCTGAAGTGTATTGTGTAATAATATAATTTATTTATTTACTTATTGACATTTGGTGACTGGAAAATTCTGATACTGGGTCAGGAACCCATTTTCAGCAGATGCCCAGGGAGAAAAGCTCCAAAAACAATGCAGACATAAAAGATTTATAGTTATAGCTAAATATTATATAGATTCTAATACAGATTCAAACATTAGTAGTATTTTACAGTTAACATAAGCATACATATATCTGTAGACAGAATACAATTTGCCATGAAGATAGATAGCAATTACAGCAAATTATAGATGTTCAGTCTAAAATTCTAGTTTTGAGATGTGCATTACTGACAGAGTAGATTTAGTTCTATGAAAGACATAAACTCTATTAGTTTTGCTTTGAGTGTATAAGGGAAGAAGTTAAGTAATGATGAAAGTAAGACACGGAAGAGAAAATGATTGTATAGAACTAGTAGAAGCAAGGGTTTTTTTGAAGGAGAAGAATTGAAGTTAAGAAGTTACATGCAGATAGGTATTGAAAGAAATATAAGAGGGTATTATAGTTTGAAAAGTTAGAGAGGTTAATGTGATAGATATTCTGTGGGGTATTGCAGAAAAATGTAGTGAAGGATTTGTCAAAGAAACAGGAATAGTAGAATAAGATAAGAAGTTGTATTTGAAATAGTTCAGGAGAAATAGAGAACAGGAATTAGAAAGAAGTAAAGAAGTACAAAATTCCAGATGATGGGATAGGGAGAATAGTTGATGATGAGATAAAGTATGGAAGGATAAGAGGAAGTCAGAGGAGATGGATTAAGTATGGTAGATTTAAATTATAGAACAAGGGCATATGTTTTTTAGTGTGATTATGTAAATCTTAAAGGAATCTAAGGCAGTGATGTTTAGAGGCAGGGCATTCCATAGTCTTACAATGGCATAGAAGTAGAAGCTCTGAACAGCTCTTTTGTTAGGTTTATATACATTTAAAAGCTGTTTATCTGTGGAACGTAAACTATGGGAGGGAGTGTAGAGCTGTAAGATAGGTTTTAAGACAAGGCAGCAGTCTGTTTTGTAAATTATTTTGTGAGCAAGAGATAGCTGTACAAAGTTAAGGTAATGGAGGAATTCTAGCCAGTTTAGTTCAATGAGGGCATGACAGTGGTGTGTGTGATAAGATGTGCCAGTTGCAAATGTGGCTATTTTATAATAGCACAATTGAAATTTGTTCTTAAGGGACATATGAAGTTTGGTGAGAATGAATGCACCATACAAGAGGGAAGGGAGCCGGGAGGTGTTGGCAAGTGTTCATTTGGTAGGATTGTCCATAAAATGTTGTCTATATAGAGTTTACCTAGTTTTAAATGTGTTTTTTTTTAATAGTGCTAAGTATTTATTGTTCAAAGGTAAGCTTATCATCTATAATGATACCTAATAGCTTAGCCTGAGATACGGTTTCAATTTCAGTGTTGTTTTGAGAGTATACTTTGAAATCATATGAAAGAGGTTTTGGTGAGAACAAATAGAAGCTTAGTTTTATTAGGATTAAGTAGTAATTGTGCTTCATTTAACCAGGTTTCAATAGAGGTGAAGGTATGTTGTGTAATGTTTAGGAGATGGTGAAAGTTGTTTGATGAGGATATAATAGTGGAATCGTATTGGATAAGTACATGACTGCCATATCCTTGCATGTTGTTACTTGGTAGTGTAAGCAAGTAAAAGGTGGGTGATTTGTACATAAATGACCTTAACATGTGACAGCAGAGACTTATTTGACTTATATGTGTCCATTTCTGAGTAGCAGGCCTCAGGCATAACAGATTCACACAGTCATACCTCTCAAAAGTAGTGATGGTCACTGCGTGCCCTCAATTTAGCACCGTATGTTTGTACTAGAAAATCATTAAAGAGAGAAGTTAGAAAGTAATGATACATGTTTCAGTTTCATACTTCACATTCCTCACAAGATCATTAACAATAATGATGCAAAAAATTTTAATGCTATCAACTGTCTAACTTTCTAAGGTGAGTATAAGTCAAAGGTACACTTACCAATTCAACATCACAAATGCAGGTATACTAAGCACTAAGTAAGCTATGCACCCTGAGCATCAGGCACAAGACTTATGTATCCCTGAATCCAAAAGATAGAAAACAGGATTATGATGGAGTTTTTATCACTTCTACAGAGTGTTATGTGTGGGTGGGGGCAGGAAGCCTTGTCTGAAACAAAGGATTGGTGAGTGTGTGTGAGTAAGAAAGAGAAGCAGGCCAGAGTCAACAGGCAATAAAGTCGTAGTAAACACACTTCCCTGATTGATTGTCTCTCCCTCCACCTGTCCAACATCTAAGAGCTCATTGGAATGGGTAGGCATAGGCCTACTGTCTGTGTCTGATGGAATTTCAGGGGATGGCTGTATGTCATCCTCTGCACCCCACAATTCTGCATCTGTTTCACCGCCATCATCATCAGAGTCTGCCGATACTCTGACATTAGGTGGTAGAAGTCCCACACTTCCCCCGTCAGGATCACCTGTGATAATAAGCAACAAACACAGGAAAACATTAATACCTACACTACGATAGTCCAATATATGCTAACAAACTAACAGTGGTACCACTATTACAGACACTACAGCAATAAATACAACAGTCCTGACATCAACATCACACATTAAAATATTTCTTTGTATTCAGTACTGACATAAAAATGTTTTGCTTACCATGTGCAGATGGTATGCTCCCTATGTCAGATGGTCCTGGAAGAAGTTAAGCAAAAGGTAAGAACAACATCATCACAATTAACAGTAACACAGGGGGTAAAACTTGTTTCCCTTTATATGTCCATTAACTATATTTTCAATGAGAACTTGGATGACAAGCCCAACCTAGCCTCATGTGCTCATGTGTAGTCAATCACAATGTGTTGGTAACTGCAGCAATTTTCAATCCTCCACAGCCAATTTCTTGTTAAACAGAACTAACATATTGATGTAAATATTTTACTATACAACAGTGTTTAACAATTGAGATACAAAAGCCTACCTGGAAGCTCCTCCTGGGACATACTTGCTGTCCCTGAAACAATAGCACCAATATCAAGGGCATGCTGTTCTGCACTTTCCTGGGAGCTGTCTGGATCCCTGACAGTGGACAGGAACTCTTAATTTGCTGTTACCCATCAGCTCATGGGTCACTGCAGCTGCTCTCCTCTGTGCAAATGAGATCATATCAGTGGCTCTATGGTGCACCTGATAATATATCCTGCTGTGGTTGCCAGCTGCATTGACATCTGCAACTATCTTTTGCCAAATTTGCATTCTGCCTGACATATCTTCACAATCCATCTCAAGCAGAAAGGCATCATGCCACCTAAAAGCTTCCACAATGACTTGATTCTCAGGGTCACTGAAGGGTGGTTATTAGGGACTGAGATGCATGTGTGCCATAGTCCTAGGTGTCCTAAAAGACAACATAAGGATAATACACATACGTGTCACATAACTACAAAATAACTGTTCTCGGATAAAATAGACAAGGTTGGATTTCAGTATTAACTGAAAAACACTGTGATAAAATTGCTCTAACAATGAACATCTAATAATGCTCAATAAGGTCACTTCAGTTTTTACATGGATAAGCTTGTAAAGGCCCTAGGGCCATTAGCCTAGTAACCTCCTAGGAACCTATGAAGTTATGAGCCTATGCAGGCCTCCTATCATCTTCTCTCCTACATCCACTGCTAATGTCATGCACTATAATTTGTTCTGCAGCCTTGTAAAAATCAGACTTGTGCCATGGGACTTGTATACATTACTGAGTTCTGTAGTCTGTGTACTTAGGTAGGGATTCTCTTCTCATGGCAGCCAACTGTGTGTGAGTGTGTGTGTGTGTGTGTGTGTGTGTGTGTGTGTGTGTGTGTGTGTGTGTGTGTGTGTGTGTGTGTGTGCGTGTGCGTGTGCGTGCGTGTGTGTGCGTGCATGCGTGTGTGTGTGTGTGTGTGTGTGTGTGTGTGTGTCCTGCAGTTACCACTCCAGTCCCATGGATTGACAGTATTTTGAAACTTGCAAATGCCTACCCATCTATTTCATGCAAGCCTCAAAATAACTCTCCTACAGCCAGTGCTGATGCCACCCACTATAAGTTGGCCTACAGCCTTGTAAACGTCAGACTTGTGCCATGGCATGTGCATAAATTGCTGAGTTCTGTAGTCTGCGTATTTAGATAGGTAGAAGGTTTATTCTCACTGCAGTCAACTGAATGCATGTGTCTGTGTGTCTATCCAGAAGTGCAGATGGATGGATGTATCCTACAGTTGCCACTCCAATCCCATGAATTAACAGTATTTTGATACTTGTACATGCCTAGCCATCCATTTCACACAGGCCTTTCAACATCTTGGCTCTAACATGCACTACTGATGTGTGTGTGTGTGTGTGTGTGTGTGTGTGTGTGTGTGTGTGTGTGTGTGTGTGTGTGTGTGTGTGCACTTGCTTGACATTAAAGAGAGCTGTTTACACCAGAATGTGGGACACTGCTGTTGCCATATCCTCCTAACCAGACACTGCTGATGTCATCAGCTATAAAGTGCTGTCTGAGACATTGCAAGTCAGACTTGAGCTGTAGCACTTGCCTTAATATAGAGTCCTGTATTCTGTGTACCTTAGAATTGTAGTGGTTCTATTCTCACTGCAGTCAGCTGCGGTGGATATGTGTGTGTGTATGTGTGTGTGTGTGTGTGTGTGTGTGTGTACTTGCGAGCGCATTTGCTTGCCATTAGACAGAGTCTTTTCCACCAGCTTACAGGACACTGTTATTGCCATATTCTCCTCAGCAGACACTGCTTATGTCATCAGCTATAAAGTGCTGTCTGAGACACTACACGTCAGTCTTGACCTGTACCGCTTGCCTTTAATACAGAGTTCTGCCATGTGTGTACTTAGGTAGTGATTCTATTCTCACTGCAGTCAACTGGGGTGTGTGCATGCCAGGCAGAAGTCATCTCATCTTATACAATACAGATTACAGTGACATGACTTTCAGTGTATCCATATATATCATGACATGGTTTGTAGTCCCTGTGTTTTCTTGGTGAGAAACCCCTGTGATCTCTCAAGCTGCTGCATGTGTCTGGTGAGGTACACGAAAAAAAGAGCATTATACTCTGTATTAGTGTTCTGATGAGGTTTGAGTACAGTGCTGTAATATAATCCTCAGATCTGAATATGATGGAGTGACTTACTATGTGCACAACATAGGCTTTCAATACCAGTGTGGACACTTGGTGGTCAAAGTTCAGATTGCTATGTACAGTGGACATAAAAAGTATACACACCCTTGTTAAAATGCCAGGTTTTTGTCATATAAAAAATAAAACCACAATAAATCATTTCAAAACTTTTCCCATCTTTTAAAATGACCTATTACCTGTACAATTCAATTGAAAAACAAACAAATTTGTTAAGGGAAAAATATAAAAAAAATAAAAAATGTACAATAAGCTGGTTGCAAAAGTGTGGACACCCTTAAACTAATACTTTGTTGAAGCACCTTTTGCTTTAATTACAACATTCAGGCTTCTTGGGTGCACACCTATCATCAATTAAAGATACTCTGATTAACCCCAAATAAAGTACAGCTGTCCTAGTAGGATTTTCCTGACATTTACTCAGTTGTCTGCTACAGCAAAAGCCATAGTTCACAGAGAGCTTACAAAGCACCAAAGGGATCTCATTGTTGAAAGGTGTCAGTCAGAAGAGGGGTACAAAAAATGTCCACAGCATTGGATATACCATGGAACACAGTAAAGACAGTCAACAAAGAGTGGAGAAAATATGGGACAACAGTGACATTGCAAAAAACTGGAATCCCTCCAAAACTGATGAAAAGACAAGACATAACCTGGTCAAGGAGGCTGTCAAGAGACCCACAGCAACACTGAAAGAGCTGCAGGAATTTCTGGCAAGTACTGATTGTGTACTACATGTGACAATAATCTCCTGTATTCTCCATATGTCTGTCCTATGGGGTATGGTTGCAAGACAGAAGCCTTTTCTTACTTAGAAAAACATCCAGGCCCAGCTATAATTTACAAAACAATACATCAAGTCTCCCAAAAGGATGTGGGAAAATGTGTTATAGTCTGATGAGGAAAAAGTTTGAACTTTCTGGCCACAATTCAAAAGGTAAGTTTGGCGCAAAAACAACACTTCGCATCACCAAAGGAACACCATCCCCACGGTGAAGCATGGTGGTGGCAGTATCATGCTTTGAGGTTGCTTTTCTTCATCTGGAACTGGGGCTTTAGTTAAAGTGGAGAGAATCATGAACAGTTTCAAATACCAGTCACTTTTGGCCCAAAACCTTCAGGTGTCTGCTAGAAAGCTGAAGATGAAGAGGAATTTCACCTTTCAACACGACAATGATCCCAATCATACATCCAAATCAACAAAAGAATGGCTTCACCAGAAGAAAATTAAAGTTTTGGAATGGCCCAGCCAGATCCCAAACCTAAATCCAATAAAAAATCTGTCGGGTGACCTGAAGAGGGCCATGCACAAGAGATGCCGTCGCAATCTGACAGATTTGGAGTGCTTTTGCAAGGAAGAGTGGGCAAATATTGCCAAGTTAAGATGTGCCATGCTGATAGACTCCTACCAAAGAAGACTGAATGCTGTAATTAAATCAAAAGGTGCTTCAGCAAAGTATTAGTTTCAGGGTGTGCACACTTATGCAAACAGCTTATTGTACGTTTTTTATTTTTTAGATTTTTTTCCCTAACAGATTTGTTTGTTTTTCAATTTAATTGTATAAGTTAGAGGTCACATTAAAGGTGGGAAAAGTTTTGAAATGATTTATTGTGGTCTCATTTTTTATATCACAAAAATCTGGCATTTTAACAGAGGTGTATACACTTTTTATATCCACTGTACGTGTGTTCCCACTGCTTACATCACTGGGTTTCAGCATAGTGAGACTGTTGTCAATGCTGTAGTTAGTAGGGAATTCCATTTTGCAGAAGGACAAAATAAAGACAAATGTTTGCATTTATTTGTAGGCTGAGTTGCTTTGTCACCAGTCATTTGTCTGTGTTAGCCCCTGCTGTAGTATGTTATCATCATAGGTGGACTCAATGATTGCACCCAGTATGCAAGAATCAGCAAACATGGTAAGCCAAAGGCAGTATACTTTAGCCTGAACTGTTGAGAAGTAGATTCCAAACAGTAAAGGGCCAAGCACAGATCCTTGGGGTGCACCAGTGGTGACAGCTGTACTGGTACAGGTGGATTCACCAGCTTTCACAGTATGTGTTCTGTCAATGAGCCAATTAGTTAACTATCTAGCGATGTAAGCTTTAATCCCCAGCTGGGAGAGTTTATTAATGATACCTGCATGGGGGATTGTGTTCAAACCCTAGGCCAGATCAGGATAGCCAGTATGCACTGTCTTACCTTCATCTAGGCCAATCACACAGTAACAATGGGCTGTGACAAGATCAGAGATCGCCTATCTTATGACACATCACATACACCTTCTGGACACGGTTGAATATACACTTCAACACACCCTCCACACAGGCTATGTTCCTGTAGAAGGGTGTACATCAACATGCATCCTTCTGAGTTGTGGGAGGGACAGCACCTGATGCATGCATGCATGTATAGACACATCCTGACTCTCCTCATTTGTGAGGTAGAACAACATGTCATCATGGACCTTTTCTAAATGGACACTAGTAATATCCCTGCTGTGTGCAACAGATCTGTGTAAGTTGTTAATGCTACATCATGTCTTTTACATCTGTTAGATGTCCTCAAAGAGGTCATCAAGGGCATGCATGATGACAATGTTATCTTCCTTTTGAACTTGACAAGCCCCAGGCATTTGACACAAATCCACATTGAGGTATTCACTGAACTCTATCAGATGAGGCCATAAACACCTATATCATCAAGTGGGTAGACCACTGTATCACATATGTGGCATCTAAATATGTTGAAATGTGTGAAGTGACATATATTGCAGGTCCAGTGATTGGGTCCACACATCAGGGCTGTCTGCTAGACCATTTTCTGTCCATTATTTAAGTGACAGACATCACAATTGCCATATACATCCAGTGTCCAAACAATTGTCTGAAGGACTACAGTTTGTGAGTAATCATTGACTTCAGCTGTGATATTAGTATAATACAGACAGTATCAACACACACTAAAGACTGCTGCCAGAGACATGACAACACCTGTAATGACACAAAAACATGGGGGGATTTGTTATGTCAGAAAAACAAACACACAACTCGCATATAATGTAGACATCACAGCCTATAATCAGACGAATAAGTATGTGACCTGTGTCCTGGGGTAGATGGCATGTGGAACGTCTACCAGCATGTGGTCACAGGGCTGACTACATCCTTGTATGTAACACAACTAATGAGTATGTTACACCAGATGCATGTGTGCTACCTGTTCAGGTGATTCACACAGTACATACATAGCTGTTTGACAACATTACTGGCATGGATAACATTCATGACGGTATGGATTGTGCCATATATATCTGCCTTGCACACCAGTCAACTAACCTTTATTGATCATAATTTTTTTGGGGGGGATGGAAAGAAAACACCTTAATCACAGCACCAATTGACCTGTGCATCAATGTAATGTCACATACAGGTATAGCAGTGTTCCTCCTAACATCTCCTGCAGATGTTACAGTGCCTGGAATAGTTATACAAGTGTATTTATGTGGAATCATCTCTGATCACTCCAAATCAAATATGTTACGTCAGATACATGGGATTACTGTTGGTATTATTCTGATATTGTCCATGATTGTGCCTGCTTCTTTTAATGTTGTCCATGAGCCTTTACCTGTGTCCCACTTGCTGGAGACCTCTGCTGAGATGGCACTCATATTCAGGCAAATCAGTTTGCACAGCTTCAAAATATGCACCCTACTCCAATTGTATATCACATCCCTGATAGATGTTCTCTGCATTGTTCATGTAAGGATGCTTATCTCACACAGACATCTTCACCTTTGTTATGTCACCTTGTGTGACAGTCACATAATACACATTTTCACTGTGCAGTCCATACTGTACCATATTATGTGATTGGCGTTGTTGCTACAACTGTCTTCCACTGACATGCCCTCATCTGCTGTACATTAGGCTGTTTCACTATTCTAGCACATTTCTAAGTTTAAAAGAGCAAATATGTAAAATCTGTCCTTATTTCTGGGTCATTGTCCCCTCATTATGTTATGCTTTGTCTAGATTTCTTGCAGTAAGAGATTGAGAGATATGAGAAATATAGATTAGTGCTAGGCTAATTGCCCTTGCGAGCCATTTTAAGCCTAACCAATTTATCCCTTGTGAAACTCAAACCCTGCACCTTGTGCTTGTAAGGCAAACACCTTAACCATTAGGCCACCCTCCCTTTATGTTATATTATATGATAAGCCCTGGTTATCATTGTGGCATTCTGTGCAAACCCACTGACCTACTGTGCTATGAGTTAAACAGGTTTGCTATCCATGTTGCATTACACGTTTTCCTGGCTGGCAGCACTGTTGCCAGCCACAGAACTTTGCTTATTTATGTTTAAATGCAGTGCATCATGGCATGAATATGCAGTTTGCGCTGCTGCTCACCTCACATCACTATGCATGCATGCAAACTCCATGTAGGCTTTGAATGAAGCCTACATGGAGTTTATTGAATCCCAGGGTTAAACTTCTAAACATGCTTTATAGTCTCTCAGCTGTTTCTCTTTGCCACTTAACTCATCTTATTCCTGTGCCCTCTTAGTCTCTAGGCATATATTTGTAAATCTTTTTTTACTCAATTCCATTTTAGTTTGATTTCCAAAGAAATACAATTTTAACCTTTTAAGAATCAATTTCATATAGCCAAAATGGATTGTAACTTGTGTAAACTGATAACAGTCTAATGTAAACCTGTTACTTTATTAGTAATGTACTTTATTAGAAATGTATAAAAACTATATAGCACTTGGCTTTATAAAAAATGTATAATAACTGTATATGAACTCCATAAAGTTGAGCAACTATGTAAACTTAACACTCTTGTCATATTTACCATGTATAACTTAACTTTGCTTATACTGTTTATTGCCCCTGTACTCAGGTCACAGTTGAAAGGGTCTGTGCCCCAGTCCACCTACCTAGTTACCAAATAGTAAGTAAATAACTCAATAAATAAATATATCAGCTGAGACCATAAAATGAAATGCAGATTCTTTAAGCAAAATAAAATGTTGTGGTTTAACTACCTCACTGTAACACTCTTCCAATTGATGAAAACCAAATCTCTCTTTTATATATATATATATATATATATATATATATATATATATATATATATATATATACATACACACACACACACACACACACACACACACACACATATATACGCACACATACATAGTACATACACATTTAAAAATATATATATATGTATGTATATATATATATATATATATATATATATATATATAAGTATAAATATATGTGTCTGAGTGTTTATGTGTATATAAACAGTGGCTATAAAAAGTATACACACCCCTGTTAAAATGCAAGGTTTTTGTGATATAAAAAATGAGACCACAATAAATCATTTCAAAGCTTTTCCCACCTTTAATGTGACCTACAACCTGTACAATTTAATTGAAAAACAAACAAATCTGTTAGGGGACAGAATTTAAAAAAAAAAAACATACAATAAGCTGGTTGCATAAGTGTGCACACCCTTAAACTAATATATTGTTGAGGCACCTTCTGATTTAATTACAGCATTCAGTCTTCTTGGGTACACACCTGCCATCAATTAAAGAGACTCTGATTAACCTCAAATAAAATTCAACTGTCCTAGTAGGATTTTCTTGACATTTACTCAGTTGCCTGCTACAGCAAAAGCCATGCCATGGTTTGCAGAGAGCTTACATTCATATTCATATCTGCAAAGGCAGGAGAGTTTTGCTATTAGTGATAAAAATGATACATGTGTGGTGTTTTGTTTCATTTAGAAGCTCGCCAAAGTTAGTTCCACACTTTGTAAGTGTATGTTCACTGATACACCCACAGGTGTTAAAGTTGTCTGAATTGCTGTGGTGTTTTCCTTCCCTCTCACACTAATTATTCACTGGCACTAATTATTCACAGCTGCAAGTCATTAGCAACTAACATTGGTGTAGAGGCTACACTAAGTTTACATCTGATACACAAAGTCAAAAGTTTAGTATTCGGGGCATGGCCAAGATGCCAAGGAGTTAGCTGCACTTTCTTGATGCTCTGCCTGAAATTATTTTTTCTGACAGGATTTTTGGATTTTAACTCAACAAACATTGAAGAATTTTTCAACAATTACTTATCTTGATATTATGAACAACTTTATCAGAAGAAATCTTAATTAGCTTGACGTGGCAGAGCTGAAGATGTTAAGATTTGCACTGGGTGTGACGAGGATGGACAGGATTAGGAATAAGTATATTAGAGACTCAGCCCAGGTTGTAAGGTTTGGAGACAAAGCCAGAGAGGCAAGATTACATTGGTTTGGACATGTGCAGAGAAGGGATGCAGAGTATATTGAAAAAAGATGCTAAGGATGAAACTGCCAGGTAACAGGAAAAGAGAGAGGCCTAAGATGAGGTTTACTGATGTGGTAAGAGAGGACATGCAGGTGGTTGGTGTGACAGAGCAAGATGCAGAGGACAGGAAGAAATGGAAACAGTTGATCTGCTGTGGCAACCCGTAATGGGAGCAACCAAAAGAAGAAGAAGAATTCAAGACCTTTGCATAAAGATGGATAATTTAGAGAAGATTATGGAAAATATGAAGAAAGAAAGCAAAAAACAAATTGATGACTTAAAGGAAATTATTACAATTCACTCTGACCAAATAGCAGTTATAGAAGAATCAGTAAGTGAAATAGATGGCAGGCAAATGGAAAATGACAACCAGATAAACTTTTTACTAAAACAAAATAACCAGTTACTAGAAAAGGTGGAAGACCTAGAGTGTACATTCAGAAGAAACAACATTAGGATCTATGGAGTTGCAGAGAAAATGGAAGAAAATAATATGATTCTCTTCCTAAATGATTGTCTTCCAAAAATACTAAACCTCCCTGAAGCTTTAACTTTTGGAATCGGGAGAGCCCACAGGTCCCTGTCATATACATCTGCATCAAAAAATTCAACAGCTGTGAGATCCATCATTGTAAAATTCCTATCTACATAAACAAAAACTTAATACTAAAAGCTGCATGGTCAGGAAATCCAGTCCAAGTCAATAGGAAAAATATAAGATTTGACAATGATTACACTTCCACTGTGATCATAAAGAGAAAAGCGTGTGTCCCACTTATTAAAGACTTCAAAAAGCCAACATTAAAGCCAGAATCAAAATTACCCTCTCGGATGGTCAAAAAATATTCAATTGTCTTGAAGAAGCATCATCCTTCACGAGGAAAAGCAACTTACTTGAGAAAGTCGAAGAAATGGACCTTTCTTTGCCCAATCTAAAAAGACATGCTGCTAATGGTAAAATAACTACAGCTGGCAAATCTAGTAAGAAACTTAAGGGGAAATAGTATAAAAACCATCACTCTCAAAACTTATTAACAAACAATACATCTGAAAACACGATACAAATGGAATCATAAGGTACAAACTTACTACTTATTTAGTATATATATATATATATATATATATATATATATATATATATATACTTAAACCTGCTTTCTTCTATATTACCTTTTTCTATTTCTAAATACAGCTCTCTTTTTTCTTACTTTCTATTGTTTTTCATTTTTTTCCTTTTATTTTGCATAATAATATATACAGTTGCTAAGTACTTCAATATAAGCAAACTTGTTTAAATATTTACTTAAAAATAAGCTGCAGTAATATAAACACCTTACAGCAAACATTTATTATGCAGGCTATGCATTACATCAATGGTAACATGATATTGCTACCCAGCACTTATTGATTCTTTTTTTTCTCCTCTCTTTCCTATCCATTCACACTGTTCTATTAATCTCATAGACACAGACAGCAAATGACAATAGCCTTCAAACAACAGCTTCACACAGTATGCAAATGATTCACATTACTTCCATTTAAACTTATTACAATTAACACACTATACCCATCATATAAAGTTATAATAAGGTTTCTATACAAAGTATACATCTGCTGTGACCATACAAACATTCAACACACACTTTTCACTGTATAAATTAATATGAGATAGACAGCAGAAAGTTTTTATTTAATATGTAAATAGTGCTAATTTTATATTAAAAATATATTAAAACTGAAGGAAGTGGAAGGGGAAAGAGGGCTTTACAATGTACAAATTTACTGTTCAAAAAGAAGTATTTTAAGCATTTTACTGTATGATTTACTTAACTCTTTCTGCCTATCTTTTTGCTATGCATGAGAGCCATACAACATTATTGAGCACAATCTACTTGTTTAAATTACCTTCGTGCTGTATTTTGCCACCAAAAAATCAAAAAGCTTTAAAAAAACTCTTTCTCAAGCATAGAACACTTCATGCTTGTTTGTAAACTGATTACATTATTGTAACAGCATGAATTGACATGCTGCATGACCTTTGACCTCTCAGCATCCTCAGATGATGTTATCTGAGGAGAATAAGGAAGTTAATGCCGCAGAACTGCTGAGAACAAAAGGACTATTAAGAAATGAAAGGATTTGATTTAAGTAAGTGCTAAATGCTGCACATTGTTATAGAAACATTTTTTAATGGTAAATGATATTTTGACTTTGTTAAAATGCATATTCAGTGTTTTAATTACTTGTAACAATGCAGATATTAAAACACCCCCAAAAGGACCCATAACCATACCAGACAAATGTAGTGCCCCTGAAATCATAGAAACTCAGGTTAAAACAGCCCTCTCCAAAGCCAAAAACAAAGCATCAATGGGACCGGACGGTGTCCCAGGCTGCATCCTACATGAGCTCAAAGATGAACTACCCCTCACTTAAACACACTGTTTAAACTCAGCCTCCCCACAGGCTACATGCCCATAGAGTGGTGCACAGCAATGGTTATTCCGTTCCATAAAGGTGGAGCCACAACAGACCCCGGGAACTATCATCCTATAAGCCTGACTAGCTTGGTCTGCAAGGCTATGGAGCACATCATCATGGATCTCATTAACAGAGACATTGGGAACCTCCAAACACTGGACCCTACCCAGTTCAGCTTTGTTAAGGGCAGATCATGCCTCCTAAACCTGGTGGACTTCTTTGAGACAGTCACCAAGGCTATAGATGAGGGAAACATGGTCCACACAGCCTACCTAAACCTCGCAAAGGCCTTTGACACCATTCCCTATTCTGGTATTATATACAAGCTCACCAGCCTGAACATAAACCCCTACGTCATGAGATGGGTTGCCAACTGGCTCATGGACAGAACCCACATGGTAAGAGTTGTGGGAGCTAGGTCTGACTCTAAACCGGTTACAAGTAGCATTCCCCAGGGCTCAGTCCTAGGACCCCTCCTTTTTGGCATATACTTCTCAGAGGTACAAGCAAGCACAGGAGAACTATGGCTGACCAAGTTCGCAGACGACTGCAAACTAGGGGCTATAATTGACTCTCTGGCTGATACAGATATCCTCCAAAAGGGTCTTACTGAGACAGATACCTGGTGTCAAAACCATGGCCTCAAGCTAAATGCCAAAAAGTGCATAGTCATCCCCTTTGGAAAAAAACAAAGTACCCACAAATTACCACATAGGTGGTAGCCAACTAAATACAGAAGATGAAATAAGGGATCTGGGGACCCAAGTAGATAGTAATCTCTCCTTTGATAATCACATTGCCAAAGTGGTTAGAAAAACCTTCTATGTGGCCCACCTAATCACAAAAGGGTTTGCATCCAGATCAAAAGAGGTCATTGTGCCCCTCTATGCATCACTCATCAGACCCAGCATAGAGTACAATTCCCCATTTAGGATGTACCTTATAAAACACCTGCAACAGCTGGAAAGACCACAGAAGTACCTCACCAAGAGGATCACTGGCCTCAAACAGATGCCCTATGCAGCTCGACTGAAGAAACTCCAGCTGTACTTGATTGCATACCGCCTACTCAGAGGTGATCTCTGCCTGGTATACAAGGCCACACCCAACCCAGAATTGATGGACATGCTCCACCTAAAGAAAACCATATCCCCTTGAGCCACATGCTCTAGGGATCTAAACCTCACCACAACAATAAATAGGCCATGCTGGAGGATTAGATTCCTGTCCCAGAGACTTCCCATGCTCTGGAACAAGATTTCAATCTACATTAGGCAGAGCTCCTCACTAACACTGTTCAAGATAAACCTTGATGAGTGGATGGGAAACAGGAAGTTTACCCCGGGGATCACTTCAGTGGCTCTGCTGGACAGAGGCACAGGGAAGTAATCTAAGGGGGCAGCAAAAGCCAACACATTCCGGCTAGGCTTATAAATGCTTTTGGGCAGATAGCCTAGTACCTACCTATGAACTGAAACCGAAGTTTACAGATAGGTTTGCAGAAAGGCTTCATTAACTGTGTTCAGTTAATGAAAATATTTAGCATACAGAAATATATATATTTTTTATTTTATTTGTCTGTTTCTGTCCTTTTCTGTTTATGATAAATATTGTGCTTTCCTCGGTTTAACTGACTTATTTATATCCCTAGTTTGCTGAAAGTAAGATACGTATGCTTTTAAAAGACCAAGGTTCTTATTTAACTACAAGCTGTAAAAAAAGTACTAGCTCTCATAACTTTACAGAGAGAGTTACCAGTTTCTAGATGCCTGTTTTGTTATCTAGCTTTAATAACTAACTTTTTTGAATATAGCTTATTCTAAGATACATATTCACAGGTCAGTAATCATGAATTTTGGTATACATTTGTAGTTCATATGCATTGTTCTATCTAGGCATACATAGGTATAGCTCTATATGACTAACACACAACCACCCTTAAAATATGTACCTAGATATGTGAACTCTTTCCATTTTGTTGTGATCACCCTTGCACATGTATTGACACATTTTTATTGCTGACAGCAATTTTGCAACCTGTTACACTATGTTTGCATAACAGTATATAGGTGTCTGAGGTATTCAAACCTACTTTGTCTGTGTATCTATAGCATTTGCTGTTCAACTGTTGCATATTACTGTGTTGTCTGTGCCATTTATACATGTACATGTTTATAGTTGTCCCTAGCAAAATATGTACAGAAGTCAGATATTAGTAATGTCTTCATTTGTTATTGCCAGGACTTGCAATACCTGTTCTCATTAATTTACAGAGAGAGTTACTTACTAGTTTTTGGATAGCTATTGTGCTCTCTAGTTTAAATCTTTATAACTTTTACTTAAAATTGTTGATAGTTCCATGTTTTTATTAACGCTATCTGGAAAATATTTTAGACTCATAGCTAAACATAAGCTACCTAAAGGCATCACTATTTTCCTACTCTGGTAACAATACACTAGGTCTTTTGTTTTAAAATTACTCTCTGATTTGGTTGTACAAAGATAATTACTTCTAATATACATAAGTATCACAAATAACGTATTAACTTTAATTTCACACACTTTGATATTTCACTACTCAAATCAGTAACAATTCAAAGGAGTAGCCTTTTATTTTTCTCACTTTTTATTACATTCTATACAGTTATTGTAATGGCAGTAGCACAGAACGGATGTAGATTACTGTTCTTAGGATGGCCGAAGGTGGTTTTGAGGAACTTCTCATTAAACCAGGAATTGAATATTCCATGTTTAGACTTGTAAATAGTTTTAAATGTTTTACAGTTATACTCAGTGTTCATGTTATGTTCATAACAGAATCTTTATCTAACACAATCTATAGGAATGTTTTCATATAAATGTTTGTCCTTAAATGTAAATGGACTCAACAATTGTATAAAGAGAGGAAGCTTAACCAAATAATAGAAAACTAAGAAAGTAGATATTGCATTCTTGAAAGAAACTCATATAATAGAAGAAGATTTGAATAGGATGTCTTTTAATGACTACTCTATACTTGCAGAATCTCATCTTCAGATCAAAAGAAGAGGCACCATGATATTGTGGAGGAAAACACTACCAGTACCTAAAATAATTGGCACGTATTCAGGCAAAAATGGCATGTTCTGCTTAATTATTCTAGAAATAAATAAAAAACTAATCACATTAGCCAATCCTTATTGGATACCCGGTGTTGGTGCTGCAACAGCAAATAAGTATCTTGACTTACTTGCAATCAAATCTAAGGGAGGAATAATATATGCAGGTGATTTTAACTGTATTCTCTCCAGAAGTGACACTACTAAATGTGGTAATTTTAAGATATATGCACCTGCTAAAAGATTGAACAACTTCATCAATAATTCAAATATAAGATATTTATGAAAAATAGAACCCAAATACCTAAAATACACACATTACTCATACAGATTTGGTACATAAAAACTACCATCGATAAGGTATTGGTTACAGATTATTTATTCTCAAAAATTCAGGAAGTTTCCATTAGCTCCTGTCCAATGTCCAACCACAACACTATTTTCTTTAAAATCCACATGAAATCTAGTCATCTAGTATATTGGCAAAGAATACCAGCATACATTGTTAAGATAACCGGGTTTAAGGAATGGTTACTGAATGAAATCAAAATATTTCTAGACATAAATGACAATGATAGTACTTCTAAAGTTATTGTCTGGGATACGCTGAAATCTTACATTTTTGGTAAAATCAAAACCTGGTACCTAAACAAAGGAAAGGAATGGGATAGTATGGTATCGAGAATACAATCAAAACTTGATGAACTAAAAAGAAATCGAAATAATAAAGACAAAGATAAATACAGAACTGAAACAATTAAACCCTGATTACATGGAAATTCTTAATCACAAAGTGGCAATAAATTTAGAAAGAATCAAATTACAGTCTTACTTTGCTAACCCAAAAAACATGCATAGATTAGCTGTGAAATCAAAAAACTTAACCAATGTTAAACATATAAGGGAAATTGTCAATGAAACTAAAAATAAAACTAAAATTGTAACAGATTTAGAAGATATTCTTGAGACCTTCAGAAAACATCACAAAATAATAAATAACACAAATCCAAATATTAATAACAACGTCCCAAAAGATAACTTCTTAAATGAGAACATAGGCAACAAACTATCAATAGAACAGAATACCAAACTTCTCAAACCAATAACATTAAGTGAACTAAACGAGAGGATTCAAAGCCTTAAAAACAATAACACCCCAGGATTAGATGGATTAATAGGACAAATTTATAAAGTACTCACAGACGATACATTAAATATACTTTTACAAGCTTTTGAGGAATTCAGAAAAAAGACAAGCTCATTCCCTTCCTGGAAATATGCCATGATTTTCCCTATCCTAAAACAGGACAAAGACCCCAAAATAGTAACTTTGTATCATCCCATTTCACTATTAAATGTGGACTATAAATTTTTTACATCAATATTAGCTAACAGGTTAAATCAATTGATGCCTAACATAATAGGTGATGATCAAACAGGCTTCATCCTAAATAGAAGAGTACAAGACAATGTTTATCAGTCTCCTTTCCTTAGTAGATCATGCTAACAGGAAAAAAAGAACTATCAATTATTAGCCTAGTCTTAAACAAGGCTTTTGACTCTATAAATTAGTCCTATTTATTTAAAGTATTAGAAGTATATAACTTCTCCCCTGACTTTATCGATATATGTTAACTCAATATCATACATCAAAATTGGCACTTTTTTATCAGGTCTGCTCAACATCCTAAAAGGCACTAAACAAGGCTGCCCATTCTCCCCCTTATTATTTGCCCTATCACTAGAACCTCTAGCTAACTTCATAAGAGCAAGTTCTAATATAAGGAAATTTTCTGTTAGACTAAGCTACATTTCTAAAATACAACTTTTTGCGGATGATATCATGTTAACAATTGGAAATATAGATTCCTCCATAGATCATATAACAAAATCCCTGCAAGTCTTTGAAGAGGTTTCAGGCCTAAGCTTTAATCACACCAAAACAGAAACATTATTAATAAATAAAAAAGTAAACACTTTACTAAGAAAACACAACAATTTTAACTGGGCAAAGACACCATTAAGTACTTAGGAATATACATAAAGTCAAACTGGAATAATACTTTAAAAACAAATTATAAATACCTATTATCCACAGTTAAGGAATTTTTAAATAGATGTAATAAAATGCATTTCACAATAGAAGAAAGACTGTCATTAATAAAATGATCATATTACCCAAAATTTTGTTCTAATTTCAAACTTTAATTGCCTTCCCATTCAAAAGGTTAATGAAGCAACTAAATTTTATGTTAAGAAATTTCCTATGGTTTCCTCAAAAGCCAAGAATCAGCCATGCTTGGCACTACAGAAGCTGGAAAGATGTGGGGAATATCATTCCCAAATTTAGAACTTTATGCAGAATCGACCATACTTAATGTGATGAGCCAGTGGTTAAACTCCAAATATAGTTTTAATTGGAAAAATCTCCATGTAAGTATCTTATTATCAGATGTAGACACAAATATTGACAATAATATGTTCTTAGAAAATAAAAAAAATCTTCCTTGTTGTCAAAGAACATTTT
Organism: Protopterus annectens; assembly: GCF_019279795.1. Classification (NCBI taxonomy): domain Eukaryota; kingdom Metazoa; phylum Chordata; order Ceratodontiformes; family Protopteridae; genus Protopterus; species Protopterus annectens. The sequence continues at coordinate 515,620,727 of NC_056733.1, forward strand.
TACAATACCAATAAGAATAAAAAAATCTCTTTTCATTAATTATATATTAGATAATTTTAAAAAGATAAACAAAAATCATATGACAAAAAGCTTAATATTTTTAATATTTCCTATAGCATACATGAAGACATGTCTGGACTCTTTCAACGTATCTAAAATAAAAGTAATGGAAGAAAATGGTTTAGTTTTCTGGCACCAGTTTCTCTGCAATAATAATATCCACAAACCATGTTTTCTTCTGGCCAGGTATAACATAAAGCACAACAACTGGTTGAACATACAAATATTTAGAGAATACATAGTTAATGAATTCAGAATATGTCATATCACCAGCACAACACCTTTACCTAAAATACTTTTTCTACTTTGTGAAATAAACACTTTGCATGTTAATAATATTTTATCATTGTCAATTATATATAAATCTTTAAGAACCAGTATACAAATCCCAGAGGACTTCTTATGGAATTTCACAGAAAGAATAAACAAATCCATTTTTTTCATATAGTGATAAAGAATTAGTACTTAAATCAATTAGTAGCACAACATCATCCCCTTCTTGGAAAATCTTCACTTGGAAATAGATCCATAGGAGCTTTATTACCCCACATAAGATGGACTTGATATCAAAAAATAATCTTAATAAATGTTGGAGATGTGAGGAAATGCTTTGCTCAGATTGGGTACACATGTTTCTTACATGTAAAATAGTAACTCCTTTCTGGATAGAGTTCAGGAATTTCATAAAAGCATTGTGGTCGGACAAGTGTGAAGTATCTGACGCATTATTACTGTTTAATGGACCAATACCAGCACACATCCCCAAAATACAGGTACACCTTCTTTGGTCCTTGCTTGCAGTTTCAAGAAAAATCATTACATCAGATTGGAAGTGTAAAAAATCCTATCATTTACAGATTTTTTTACTATTAGCTAAACTTGTATGTAGTAGCGAGCTGCAAATTATTTCAGAAAGAACTACTAAGATAACACACAAGAAATTAACTTGGTTGAAGCTTGAAAAAACTATTAGATAAAATGTAATCACAACAATGATATTATAGCTGTTATGGACATTGTAAATAGTTATTGTTCCATGTTATGATGTTTTTAAGACATATATTGTGCATATTTAAATATATATATATTTCTTGTATTATTTTATTTCATGAAAATGAATAAAAAATGTTTTTTAAAAAAAGTTTGGTATTCAGCAGTTCTAATGAGTTCACGCCTCACTTGCATCTTTACAGTGCTGAGAAGGCTGAATGTACACTACAAATTATCTTTAATTTCTTTACAAACTGTCTAAAGTTTCTATAAATATTAAATGATTGTCATATAACTTGTATTGATTCTTAACCAACCTTTTTATGCTATCACTAAGTTGTTATAATTATTTAAACTGCAGGTGTTTTTTTTTTATTTTTTATTTTTGAAGATTGTAAAATTATTGTTATTAAAATGCTTTGTAATAGTTTGGAGATTTTCTCCCCTGGCCTCTGCTGAAAATGAACTTCTACCCAGTCAGATTTTCCCAGTGCTGAAATGCCAATAAATAAATAAATAGGCAAGCAAATAAATAAATAAACCATGTCGCTAGGAAACCAGAAGGTAGGGAGACTTGTGTATTTGGACAAAGTAGAAGACTGTCATTTCCTTGATGGCGATTTGTCTGCAGAGAAGGCTTATAATTCGGCTAAGGTATGCTTGTATTATTCAAGTACAGTCTAAATTTTGCAAAATGTTGCAAATGTATTTATATATCCAGCAGAAAATGAAACTTTTATCTGTATACACTTCTTATACTTCACTGGTAGCATTGGCATTTTTAGCAGGCATTTACTTTTCAGAGATAGACAAGTTATACTTTCGGCACAATTAGCATTTTTAAAATCTGATTTTACAATATTCTATATTATTGGAGAGAAATGTAATGTACATGCCACTGACACTGGTGTTATGCTTCTGAGATGATCCAGGGCAACCTCCACAAGTGGTGGGCACAATGAGAAGTGACTGGCATTCAAAAATTGACTTTTCTGTTGTAAACTACATTTTTACATCCTGATAATTGTGTGGAAAACATATATACATTACTTCTATGGTATTCCCTGGTATGTACAAGCCTTTGTTTGTTTAGTGTTTTGGGGGTGGGGTAGCCACCTACCATTTTGTGGTCCAGGATGAAAAGTGTGTTTCAAGTATTTTTCTGTTGAAAATGTGTAGGTATCCTGATATTTCTCTGTGAAATGTATATAAATTACTTATGTGGTATTCCTTGGTTTGTACAAACCTTTGACTGTGTGTGAGGGGAAGGTGGGACAACCACCTAACTTTCAGTTGTACTAAATGAAAAGGGTGTTTAAAGTGCTTAATGTTGACTGTTGACAAAAGGGTACACAGACTTATTCTTTTTTGTAAATAATACATTAGGTATGTGATATTTATCTGTTTTATCCTTCTGCATTTTATGTCACATACGATTACAGCACCCAAGCCTGCAAATCCACGAAAACACCCCTTTCAGTGACACAGAAAATGAGGTGATAATATAGGTTCTGAGGTTACATGGAGCATTTCTGCTAGACAGAGGATGTGGGAGTATGGCTGCCAGAAAGGAGATTTGGAACCAGTTAGTCAATGATGTCAATGCAGTCGGAGGTTGCAGTAGAAGTTATGATCAGGTGCAGCATGATTTCATCAGTCCCGTGGAGGGCAACTGCTGTTGACAGACAACGGATGACTGTGGGGGGGAGTGTTCCTGCTACCAAACCACCATTGACATCAAATGAGGAGTTCCTTTCCACTGTCAAGAGATTCTGACAGCTCAGTGGAGACTGTGCACCATGTGCTCGATGTTGTTGCTGATGTGGCTGTGAGGACAAATGTGCCCCAGGAGCAGCTGCCAGGTAATCTTACATATGGCAACTTTTATATTTGCTTGTAGAATAAAATATATAATTTGACTACTACTTTCTGTGAACATTTTTTTGTATATGTACCTATTGATAAGTAATAGAGTTATACAAGAGAGTTGTTCAGTTACACATGGGTGTGGGTGGATGTCTCAGCCAAGTTTCTGTTTCTTACACTGCCCCCCCCCCATGTTATTCCTATTATGATGCTTAATTGCCATCGTTTTCTTGCTTCATTTCTTCCAGGACTATCATCCCTGCAAAGCATGGAGACATCTGCACATGGTAAGCAAATGTTTATTTGCTTATTACTAAGGATTATTTAGATATATAATCATCTGTATGTGTGAAGATGGTGTAATGAGTGTCTGCATTGCTGTACCATCTGTGATTGTGTGACCAGTGTTACTTTTTATAATCTATATTGGTTTAATATTTAGTGTAGTAGTAATTTCATTCCTGTGTTTGTTGCTTATTATCACAGTGATCCGGACAGTGGAGGTGTAGGACTCCTACCACCTGATGTTGAGGTATCGGTAGGCTCTGATGATGATGATGGCCAAACAGAGGCAGAGTCAGGGAGTGCAGAGGTTGAATCTGACACTGAGGTTGTGATTCACACATCCCCTGTATTCCCTTCTGACACAGTCAGTATGTCTACATATACCCATTCCACTGAGCCCTCAGATATTGGACAGGTTGGGGGTAACACACTTGATCAGGGTAGTATGGCTGCTGTGACTTCGGTGCCAGTTGACCTTGGCCGTAGCCAAACTGTGAGCAAGGTGCCACACAAGAGGGTTGGTAGAGGTGTTTGGGAGATGCCTGTTGTTCACCCTGTACCTGATCCTAGTGTATCATTAAGTGCCACTTTACTTTTGTTTAGGGCCTTCATGGAGGTGCAGGCACATTCCACTAGGGCCTCTGAGGACATGCCTAGGATTCTAGATGTGGAACAGGCTGACATGCATGACTGCCTCCACTGTGTGGCCATTTCAATGGATCAGATGAATGACATGATGGAATGGACAATGTCTAAGAAGGAACATCCAGATGAATGACATGATGGAATGGACAATGTCTAAGAAGGAACATCTGCTGGGAGGGGGACAGCATCCAAGTGGTTATAGACCCACAACACCATCCGCTGTTAGCCAACATAGCCACGCACGGTCCCACTCCAATAATGGCACCACTTCCACTACTCTGTCAGTGGTTGAGGTATCCACACCCAGACATGGTAGGCAATGAGGTCATGGACCAGGATGTAGTTGTGAGGATAGCTCTTCCAGTAGACATCTCTCACAGTCAGGTAGCACCAGAACATCTGATCATAGGACAATTCTTGGTAGGTCAGTTCTCATGGTCGGGGATGATGGCAACGAACTGATACATCTACCATGCATGGCTCACACCTGTCTGACATGCGAGGACATAGAGTTAAGGTTTGGCATGGCTAGGTCTCTGGAGCCTATCTCCTTGAGGTACACCCTAGCGTTCAGTTTTCTGCAGGCATTGCCCTCTTACTCTGTACCTCCAGTCCTTGATTGACCAGCACACCACATATATTTTTTCTTCTCTGTTGTCATCAATTCCCATCTCCCCAGCTAATACTTTCAGTTCCCATGCTCAGTCTTTGCAAGTCATCCTTTAAAGGATTTTTTCATTCGACAGTATTTCACCTCTCTTCGAGTCATCATTGAAGAGGATAATGGTATTCTCTGTTGCCTCAGTTATGTCTGAATCAAACAAACAGCAGAGTACTGGACTGAGGGCTAAACTCTGAGGAAGTTCATTAGTCACTTTCTTCATTTATAATATGTCATTATCTATCTTTCCAGATCCTTATAAGTTTTTCTGTTCAGCAGTGCAGCAGTCCAGTTCCTCATTTTGTCAGGCCCCTGACCCCTGCAGTTTTCCTTTTAGTCACCTTTGACTAAATGAAGGTCCTTGGTGAAGTCCAAACACACTATATCCACTAGTAATCCCCTGTCAAGATCGCCTGCAAGTCAGTCAGCAAATGGAGCAGGATGTACTGACAACTCTTTCTGCCATTGAAGTCATGCTGATTGCTGTCTTGCTAGCTGTAGTCTGCTAGGAACATGAACTGGCAGTCATGAAGTCATGTTTCAAATGCAGCCATCCTGTCCCTCAGGATTTTCTGTATTATTTTCACTGCTTCTTGACAGAAGAAAAATAATGAAAAGTGTGAACACCAATGTTAAGTAATAAACACTGAGAAGGCATTTTATGCAGCAGAGATTCACCTATGCACCAGACAGTCAGGGGGCTGTCCTTCTCTCTCTCTCTCCGTCTTCTACCTACTAAATATATAAGCTAACTCTGAGACTGCTGCATGCTGCTGTAAGGAGGGTACTTAGAGATACTGTGATAGTTGAATTCATATATCATGAAAAACATGTGCGCATCAGTCTTCTTCTTGTCATCTTGGCTTCCTTCGGCTTGTCATCTCTTTCTTGGCTCCTTCACCGACCTTCTTTCTTCATGTCATTTGTTTGAACTCCTTTGACAACCCTTGTCCATGTACTCTTCTTCTCTGCACTCCTCTGTAGAATCACTGCCATTTCTCATCCCACTTTATATACTGGCTTCATCTTGCCTTCAGTCTGTCTTTTCTTGCTTGACAACCCACTACCATCTGTATCTCCCATGCTGTCCTGAGCATCAGATCACACATTACACTACACCCCCTTAGCCAATTATTGCTCCATTTCCTGAATAATTCACTGGATCTCTCACTCCCTTTCACTCAGCCAGCCCTGCTTTTTTTGTATTGCTCTGCTCTTGGATTCCCTTCTTTTCTCTTGTTTTGAATTTATTAGCTCCGTTCTAGGCTTTCCTATTGATAAGTGTTTTCTAAGACCTGCCTAGCAAATCCCTGGCAAGTAACAACTTAATGGTTACTCAATACTGTAGGAAAATAATCAGTTGTCTGATTTCATAATATTTTATTTAACAACAATGAAAAATTATGCACCAATGGGTTTGCACAGTTTTCCAAATTCTATTGTGCATAATATTTGCATTATAGCTCAAAAGAATTGGCAGTCATGAAGTCATGTTTCAAATGCATGAAATAAAGGACTCGGACACTGGGATGTTGCCACATTTTCTGGTTCAGAGAGGTTATACAGCCTTGAAGAAAGGACATGCCCTTTTAATCCTATGCATTGTTGAAGTTAGAATAATTTTGTACTTGGACAGCACCACAAAACGGCATTTGCGAGAACAATAGAATACATACGCTGTTGAGCTAAGTATTTAAATAAGGTACATAAGGAAAGCTGGTGGTGGAATGCTCAAGCCCAAGAAGTCATCAAAAGAAAAAAAGGACTGCAGGAAAAAGTGGGAGATAGAAAAATGGACCAGGCTAAAAAGGAATTCTGGTCGGCTGACAAAGAGGCTAAGAAATGAGATGCAATAGCAAAAACAAGACTTCAGAGGCAGAGAGTGACTTGTAGAGGGCACAAAGAAACTCTATCAGGATGTAAGGCAAAGACAGAAAGACAAACAGGTAAACCCCCTTCTTAAAGGATGCCAGCAGCTACCTGCTCACCAACACAGGAAATCAGAGATAGGTGGAAGGAGTATTTCCAGCAGCTTCTGAATGAAGAAAACCCCACAAAAGTTGTACTGCAACAGATACAACCTATGATGAGAGAAGAAGAGGACCCCACCCTAGAAGACGTAAGAATAACACTAAGGAAAATGAAGTCAGGGAAAGCAGCAGGCTCAGATGAGGTCACAGCAGATATGCTAAAGATGCTGGGTGACAAATGTCACGTGAGGGTACTCATTGCAGTGTGGAGAGAAAGCTGCATCCCAGATGACTGGAGAATAAGCATTCTAGTGCTAGTGTACAAGAACAAAGGGGACATTCACAATATGTGGGCAGTATAGAGGTATCAAATCCTGTCACTCTAGATAACAGTTCTGGAGAGGATGATTGATAAATACACAAGAGTAGTAGAAAGAAAGATGGGAGATGAGAAGTTCTGGTTCAGATTTAGATCAGGATGAAGTACAACCAATCCAATGTCTGCAGTGAGACAGATGGTTAAGAACCTATAAATGTGAATAGACACCCATGGGTGCATTTTCTCAAAGCGTGCCAGTGCAAATTAATGCCTTTTACTTGAATTGCTAATGACAGTAATTTTGCTGAGACTGGGTGACAGTGGGGTAAGCTAATTTTTAATTTTTCTGAATGTTGGCTCTAGATGATGGTCACTGTTAATGTGAAATACTGACCCCATGTGCAAACAAAAAAAGGGGGGGGGTAAGGGAGGTATGTAAGGATGGATGGATGGAGTGATGGATGAATGTATAACCCTGGACTTAGTATATTTACTATTGTATATATTTATTTTTGTGGAGTTGTGGTGGGTGAAGTACCCACATGGAGGGTGCAGGAGGAATGTTGTCCCTGCAAAAACACTTGCTATGTGTGTCTCCATTCTTTTTATATGAAATGTTAGATGGTATGTGTCTGATATATTAAAACTCAATGTATATAGATCGTTGCATGTGACATTTAGGATAGATGATTAAAGTGAAAATATTACTTAGTATGAATTTGGATCGGCTGGGTCATGGGGTCAGTGAATGTAGGAGACAGTAACAGCTTAATAGACTAGAGATACAGAAGGTATCACATGTAAGAAGCTTAGGTGATCATCATCTGTGATTGTGAAGGTGTGACCTGTATTTTTTATGGCATATTTTGCTTTAACCAATATCTTTTTTAAAACACAAGCATTATTGTTTGAGGTGTTTTGGAGTTTTGTATTTTTTTCTTTTTTGAGGTATTGGAATTTTGCGGTTTTTGCAAAAGTTCTACTTCCTTGAAGCTTTCTACAGTTTCAAATGTTTATCGCTTTCCCCTCATCTTTTGCTTCATGTCTAATGTTATGCATGGTGATAGTTTACTTCAAAGGCATCATTTCTGTATAGGATAAATTTGGTTCTGAAAGCTAGTTAGACTAGTGACGAAATAGTTTAGGACCTCTGTGTGGTCAGTTCTTAAACAGTTGGAGTCTGGTTTATCAAGACTAACTAACTGAAAAGTGCAGTTTCTTTATGTGGAGGGAGAGTGTCAAATTTTGACAATGTAAGGTTCCTTAGGAGTTTTAAAGGATCAGGTGGAGATTATTGAACATTACTCACTTATGTAGTTCTTTATGGTGCATACTGAAGTACATAATTTGCTCTTGCTATTAAGAATTACATCTAACAAGAGACCATTTCTAATGTGTAAGGGTTGGCTTTGCTGGTTCATGGATAAGTTATGTTAGGTTATAAAAGCATGTTGAATGGGTTAATGTTTATTGTATGTTCATAGGTTGGTACTAGGCTATTGGCCCTAGAGCCTATATAAGCCAAGCCATAACAATTCCCTGGCTATTTCTTCCCACAGTATTTACTTCCCTGGACCCCTGTCTAGCAGGACGACTGGCATAATCCCCGGGGTGAATTTATCTCCCATCCAATCATCAAGGTTCCTTTTGAACAGAGCCAAAGAGGCGTTCTGCTTGACATGTATGGGCAGTGTATTCCAGAGTCTGGGGAGGCTCCGGGTCAGGAACCTATCCCTCCAGCATGTTTTGTTTATTGTGATGACAATAAGGTGGCCTTGCCAGTTAGGATTAAGTTACCTAGAAATACAAAACAATGTTGTGAGGTTAATTTTTATAGATTGTTCAGAAGGAATGTAAAGGTCTTGTGGTTGGTTAATGGAGGATGATGAATGTAGATTATATAAAATTTTGTATAGCTTGCTAAAAGCAGTTTCATGGTGATACAGTTGGAGCTATTACTACTAAAATATTTTGAGGTGTCAGTTTCTTCTGTGTAGTGCATGGAGCATCATGATTATGTCCTAAATTCAGGAAAAAGATAAACTTTTTAAGTGTTTCCCTAAAGCAAGAGTCAATTTTAAAAGTGCTTTGGGGTGCTTAACAAAAGGTTGTTAAGGACACCTAAGCACTGTTAGGATAAAGCTGAGGACTACAAGTGGACAGTGCTGGCTGGCAAAGAACAGCAGAAGAAGGTTATAACAGCTTAAAAAGCTGTTAGAACCTCACTGTGCCACACTTACAAACCAAGAGTATGGCACAGTAACATGTCTATTAGCTTTAAAGCTATTCAACAGAGGAGCACCTTGTTTATGCCTGCTAGTCATACCTCTCAACTGTACCCAATTTTGTAGGATTTTGCCTTATATTTTTGTCTTGTCTGTTGTAAATGTTTGATTTTCTGGTAAATCACTGAGGATTACAGTCAGTCAATACTGCCATATATTAAAGATTCATACTTCTTATTGTTCATAAAATGCGTGTTGAAACAAAACATGTTGTTATATTAACTTTTTAAGCAAGTTAGACCAATATTTACATTGCCCCTGATTCTTATTACCTTTGTCTCCCCATTAGGTTTGGATTTGTCCAGAAATCTTAAACAAGGAGGCTGAGAGGTATGCTGCTGTGGAAGACTTTGTGCTCCTGCACTTTCTCTTTTTTTTTCTTTAACTGGTAGTAAGTGGAGCAGGTAAACCCCCACACACTACAAAAACTTGTAAGGGGTTCACTGTTTGCAGCCTTTTATTATATGACATGAAGCTTCACTTTCAAGGTGACTTTCTTGGTATCCATGTCTTGAGCACATAATAAGCTGATTATGATTGAAGAACTGTTCATAATCTTCTATATCCAGGTATTTGGTTGATAGTATTAAGGCTGTTCCACTGATTGTTGAGTTGTGGCAATCATTTCTGAAAACATTATAATTTTGTAGGACAAAAGGTGAGAGGTTGTCACTGAGTTTGAGCCAAGTTTCTGTTATACTTACAAGGTCAGGATTGTTTTGAAGTAAATACATCTCAAATTACGTTAATTTATAAGTTCTGCATCTTGCATTAAGATGACTTATTGTAAGACACTTTTTCTGATTATTTCTTATACCACAGAAATGAGAAAGTCTGAAGGGTGGATCAGGATTGGAGCTACATCACTGGACCATATGAGCTTAAGGAAGTTTATAAGTGCTGTTACTGCATGGTAGATATTTTCCTTAAGGTAGCTATGTATATAAAAAGTTATATAGCAAATTGTATTAGGCAACCAATATACTGTATGGAGATGTTGGTTTTCCTAAGGGGTTGGTTAGGCTGGAGAGGAGTCTGAATTTTTTTCTTGTAAACCAGTAGTTACAATGATATTTTTTTTGTCTTGATTATAATGGGAAGAGCCTATCTTGTATTTGAAGTAAATATTACAATGTATGAATGGCTGTTTTGCGGTTGTTAGAGTTCTAAACTGGTGCCCCCATCTGTAATATTTAATTCTGGTAGTATTAAATCCTGTGAAGATTCAGTTACTTTTCTCACTGGCAAGTAATCAGTGAGAAGTTTATCTGATTTTAGTGACCAGGTGGAAAGTATGGGGTTAGGTTCACTTAGAGTATTGAGAAGTATGTTGAGTACTTTCATGATTCTGGGTATGTTTGTTAACATTATGACTTAGGTAGACTATTTTTGAATAGTGGAGTTTTGTCTTGTTTCTGTGTTTACCACTGGACTAAGGTTGAGGCTGGAGATCATTCTATTCCACTATGCTTTTAGCTACCCATTCCAGCCTAAATTGGTGTCACCAAGACTGATTTTGTGGGACTTGTTTGCTGTGTTATCTCTAGCACACCTTTTAACAAAGCTATTGATGTAGGAATGTAATGTAAATTGTAGCAGGAAGCATTTTTATGTCTTGCCTAGTTCTATTTCTATAAGCAGATCGTTTGTGTCATTATTTTTGAAATTACTTGATGTCATAAATTTAGGAAAAAAATGTTAGAGATTTTGTTCATGAGAGCAATCATTCTTTGGCTCCTGGCCTATTGTCTTAGAGCAGAGACTAAGTATTGATAATACTCAATGAGGTCTAGGAAGAGCCTTTTAACCGGTCTCTGTTATAGGTACAACTTTAGGTTGATGGAACTGTAACTAGGTTTCTAAGTGAACCTGTTTATTATTGATAAGTTACACTCCACCTGCTTCACACTAAGGTTGCTGTGACACAAGTGTAGTGCATTGCATTTGCCTGCTCTGAATATCAGGTGTTAAATTTGGCATGCCTGGCCAGTCCTTTCTGAATGTTTATTAAGACTGTTTTCCCACCCTCTACTGCTTCCCACTTTGTATCATCAGCAAAGAGGAAAAACCCTGTTCTCTGTTTTCTTTTACATGTGTGAAATGAATATATTTAAGAATTCTTGAGCTCAGGACAAACCCATGTGGTATTACATTAGTCTCTTTCCATATTTTTGACATTGTTCATTCTTTTACAGACATCTGTGTTTCACCAAAGACATTTTGATATATGTTAAAAAAATATGTTTGATTCTTCATTTACTTTGCATTATGCAAATGGATAAACCTTGATTTGGGATGGAAATGAAATAGGCATATCGGTTATGCTTAATTTTTGTCTGGCTTTGACATCTGTAGAGTGCTGTATGAAAGTATCATGATGTTAAACAGCTCCTGGAATGTGCAAATCATAACTCAATGAAGCAGTTATTAATGCGGCACTAAAAACATAGGAATTTAAATGAATGTATCATTAAAATCTCTTTAATTAGATTTGCCTTTGGAAGTATTTCTAAAGTGAAGGGCCTTTGCACGAGCAAGATAACCTTTAGGGGTTATTCCAGTAAAAATAAACCATAACCACACATATCCCCCAATGCAGTGTACAACTAGAAATGTTCCGATTTCTACAGAGTAATTCTAATTGCTGTTCCTCCTTTAGGCTTTGTTATAGACTATCACTCGCCCTTTTAGCAGAGTCATCAAAGTCCCTGTTGGCACACAGTTGCTCATATATAGACATGCTTAAACAGACTAATGGATATAGTCCTGAGAGAAAAAAGGAACAGAGGAAAACAAAATGGGACTTGCTAGTGCTTCAAAGGAATCAATTTACAGTCTAAATGAGTACGATATAAGAAAGTGAACATGATGGCATGGTATAGGGTTAATAAATGTCTCATAGTAGATCCGAGGAATTATTTTTAACAGAAAAGGAAGTAGATGAATGGAGCAGCTTTCCTGAAGAGTTAGGAGAGCTGAAGAGAGTTAATGAATTCAGGAATGCATGGGAATGTGCACAGAGTCTCTCCTTACAGTGACAAGTATAATGAACTGTTAGATAAATATGATTTGTAGTTTAGTCAGTAGATAATATGTAAAATAAATGGGCTATACAGACCTTATCTACAGTTGTAATCTGTGTTTCTGTGTATGCAGTAGAATGTACACATATCATCAAAATACAATTAACCTTGAGTCTTCTGCTTTCTTGTGATAAAGCCAACCCCTCCCTGATACTGGTCGACACCAGGTTTTTCCCTTTCATTTACTACTGTAAGAAGTTTACCAAATCTGATTAAAGGACAACTATGGATACAAACTACAAAAAAAAAATAGTAATAATAATAAAATAAATAAATAAAAAAAAAAAAAAAGGAAAAAACTTTCAGATTATACATTGATGTCCTCTGTTGTCCCATTGTTTCTTTTTCACTCGGCATGGATGGTGTCATTTTATAATTTGTCTTACCTCAAAAATGCCTTGGTGACGGCATTCCAAAGTGATGTTGCTTTCTATTCAGTTTCCTCTTGTCCTAAAGCCCCATAGCACAGTCATTGTACCCTGCTTCTTCCTTATGAGCCCTGTCAATTAACTGATCTGGTAAATGCTGGAATCATGACCTAATATGCATTTATATGCATATAGAAAATAGTATTCACACTGCAGAGCTTTGAAATCATTTTTAAACCGTTCTTGAGGAAAAAATACTAGTGCATTTTTAGGGTAGCTTTTTATTTTTTGTTAGTTACAAGCTCTTGAAAGAATTCTTATGATTCTCTCCATAATTAATAAGTAACAGTTAACATAAAGACACTAGAACATAGACATAACAATGGTAATTGCCTTGCTGTTTGTAGCTGGTATCCCATTCTACAGTCATTCTTTCTCAGGGTGAATTTTCACTCAGAAAAATATTTTGTGTAGAACGTAACAAATAAAAAAAATACAATGAAAACAAGGTCACACTCTTTGAATTACACACACAAGAGTCTCAAAACAGTGAAATATATATAGCTGAGTGCTTTTCTCAGCTACAGGTAACAACACTTGAAAGAAAACTAAAGGCAAAATGACATCTGGTGCCTTGTGGGAAGAAGCTTTGGCTGAAAAAATAAAATGACATCACTAATGGTGGAAACAGCATGTTATATTGGGTAGAATAAATTATAAGATAAAACTAATCTTTTGACTAGGCAATAGCACTGAATGCTGATTATCGCTTGGAACATAATATTTAAATCGTTAAGCTGAGGTGAAGCATATTTTCTTATTAACTGACACTGTAAGTCACTTAGTTGACCTATGACAAATAATATTTACAGACTGGAAGGCTGTTATACATAATTCCATAGTTAGGACAAGGCCAAGTAAGACCTCTAACCATATGTAGGAACCGCTCCTTATAAAGACAACAGTAATCCAAATCTCTCTCTCTCTCTCTCTAAAAGATTTTCTGAAAGCTTTGTATCACTGGAAGATTAATTTTATGCAGTGCCTAACTGTCTTGATTTCAGAAGAACAACATTTTATAATTACAACTATGTGGTATATGTATTAATAATTGTGTTGTGCAAATGATCCATTGTTTTAGCAGAATAAAAGTAATAGCCACATTTCTGAAACAGTGCTTATAGGATTCTTTAATGTTAATCTACCAGAAGAAATTTTGATATGATGTGTCTTCCTGTAATTATCTTAAAACATATGGGAGTTTTCATTTACTTTGCATTATGCAGATGGATAAACTGTACTTCTTGGGAGATGAACCATTTACATGCTGCCTGTGACCATTACAGATATAGGTGCCAAACCAGGGATGAATTTCCTGTTCCCTATCCAGTTGTCCAAGTTACACTTGAATTGGGTTAGGAAGGAATTCTGCTTGACATGGATGGGGATCCTATTCCAGAGAAGGTATAGTCTCAGGGATACATACGTGTCCTTCCAGCAGGTCTTATTTGTACCACAGGCAAATTTTAAGTCCTTGGAATGAGTAATTCTCATCCTATTTGTTTTGCGGATATGCAGGAGGTCTATCAGGGTGGGGTCTGACAATGCCTTGCCTGCCAGGTATAAGTCTCCCCTGAACAGCCTGTGGGAGACAGAATACAGGGCTAGAGCCTTGAGGCAGTCTTCACAGGATATGTTACTTACACCTTGCATTCTTTTAGTGAGGAACCTCTGTGAACATTCCAATTATTGTATGTGCTGGGTTAGGTACATACCAAAGGGGGAGTTGAACTCAATGATGTGTCTGATGAATGCTGAATACAGTGGAACAATGACATCCTTGGACCTAGATTCCACACCTTTATTTATAAGTTGCACAACATAGAATGATTTTCTCACTGCTGTACACACATGATGGTCAAAGGCTAGATTACCATCTATGTGTATCCCAAACTCCCTGGCTACTGTGTCAGTCAATATGATAGTTATCAGGGGTGGATGACTTCCTGAAAGATACTATTACACATTTTTGGCACTTAGCTTTAGTCCATGACTCTGATGTCAGTTATTTGTCTGTGTCAGCCTTACTGGAGAACATTTGTGCCAGTGGGGGATTCTATGACTGCTCCTAATTTGCAGTCATCTGCAAATTTAGTCATTCAGAGGCCATTGATGCTGGCCTTGACTTCAGAGAAGGAAATGCTAAAAAGGAGCAGTCCCAGGACCGATCCCTTAAGGACACTGCTTGTGACTGGCCTGGGTGACATAAGGATTTATACCTAAACTCCTCAGTTTGTCAACGATGCCTCACTGGGGTATTGTGTCAAATGCCTTGGCCAGGTCAAAGTAGGCAGTGTGAAAACATTTTGCAGTCATCCATTGTTTTGGTGACATTCTCAAAGAAAGCCACCAGACTGAATAGGTATATCTGCCCTTAATGAAACCAAATTTAGTTGAGTCCAGTGTCTGAGGTTTCCTATGTCATTATTGATCATTTCCATGATCCATGTGTCTATAGTTTCCATGGTCTGTTGATGGCCCACCTATGTGCAGAGGGATGAATGTTGCTGCTGTCCATTCATGAGGCATAAAGCCTGTTTGAAGGCTACATTTAAATAGCAATTCCAAAGGGCCTGATAGGTCATGTTTCATGCTATTTAGAAGGCATCCTGGGATATTGTCTGGACCCACTGATGCAGTGTTCTTGGCCTTAGTGAGAGTATTAAGGACCTTTTCCCTAGTGATAGTAGGGGACTTGTATCTGATGGTATTTCCTGAGGGGAGGCTGAAGGGAGAGAGGGGTAAAGTTGGAACTGAATTTGTCAACCAGGAGGTTTGCTATATCTTCTGGCTCAGTATAGGTGGCTGAATTAACAATGAGAACTGTACACAATTGTGTATTGCCTTTGCGGTTGTGGACATATCAAAAGGATGTCTTGTGGTTGTCCTTGGCCTGTGAGGATTTACCTCAAATCTGGCTTTGGTAGACTTTATTTATCCTGAGTTGTTGGTTTAGTTTGATGAGAGTGCTTTTATCCTGCTGGGTGCTATACCTTCTAATTTTTGCCATGATTTTCTTCCATCTATTATACAGCCTATTGATGCCATGATTCCACTGGGGTGGCTTATTTTTTTGAGTTAGTTCTGTACTTCTTCCTGGTGGGTACAACTACCTCAACCCAACTATTAACATGCTTGTACAGAGTTTCTGTGAACAGTTTCATGTAGGCAGCAGTGTTCTTGGGGTTTATGGGGGCTTGAAATTTAGCCAAGTTATCACTTAATAGTAGGACGTTGGCCTTAGAATAGTTCCTGAATATTCCAGGTTTAGCTGTGGTTTCAGGTTTTATTTTTACTTCAAATGAGTCCATTTTGTGGTCTGACCTTACCAGAGAAGACACTACACAAGAAGGTGTCCATCAGTCTCCCATATTAATGAGGAGCAGATCCAGTATGTTTGCACCCCTGGTCGGTGTATTGACAATCTTGTCAATGGAGTTTGTGTTTACAAAATCCAGGAATCACTGTGCATGTGCATCTGGTGTTGTATATGAGTCTCAGTTAATAGTGGGGGCAATTAAAGTCGCCCACGAATATGGTATTTGGTGGGATGGTGAGTGTTTTCAATAAGTTTAAATACGTCATGGATTTCCTGGGTCATAAAGGGGGACCTATAGCTGGAAAAGAAGTGGTATGGGATTTTGCCCATCTTGATTTAAACATGGAGAAGCTCAAGTGCATTGTCCTGTTTCATCAGCCTTGAGGTATATTTATTTTTTATGTAAATTGAGACACCTCCACCTTTAGGCCCTGTCTGTGTAGTAGCTGTTCTAAATGTTTGGAAGGAATTATAGACTTGCACTGCTGGTGTGCTCTCCGTGGCTTTAAACCATGTCTCAGTTTCCACTCAGACATCAGCATTTTCAAGGGTGAGCAGAGCTTCTAGGGAGTGGAGCTTTCTAGTTTAGACTCCTAGCAGTGACACTGAGGCATGGAATGCATTCAAGTCATTTATTGTACATAAACACATCAGGAGCTGTAACTGGAACATATACTTCATATGCTTACTGGCTGACTCATTACTTCAAACACACTCACACATGCATCTGCATTTAAGCTTGCACTCACACTGAATGACTATACAAAATGGCACTGATCTTGCACATGCTCAGTAACGTATATGCACGTGCTGTCTAGCTACAGTGGCTGCAAAGCACACAAGTAAAATGAAGCAAAATACACCAAACTACAAAATAATAAAAAGGTCCAGGCCACCAATGAAGGTAAAAAAATTTAATATATATATTAGCGCTTTCGTCTTGACACAAGACTTCTTCAGATATCTAGTTACAGTGGCTGACTAGGTTCAATACACACACTAATCTACATCCTCCCTCTTTAATTTTTGACATTGCTAATATGAGAACAAAGACATATTTAAGAGCTAGACATTATTTCAACATTTCAACAAAACAGAATTGATTTCAAGTCCAAGTCGCTGTGTATTTGGGATTGGGTTTGGAAATTCTACCTGATCTAATTACATAGAAATTCTGATTGGGTTTAGCAACAGGGACAGTGTTAGGGGATTCTTCCAAAACTAGAACATCAGGGTTTACATCAAAGTTGTTTAAAGGAAGCACACTGTCCTATTGAATTTGAACAGTTGACAAGTCACTCTGAAGATTAGAGTTGTCGGCACAGGCAATCTGTTATGGCACTGGTTCGAGATAGGTAACACATGTCTACGATTCTGTCTAAAATCCTTTCTGTCTGATTATATGATGTAAGATCTCAGTTCATCACAAATGTTCTTTATGATTCCCACTCGGTCATATCTTTTGGCTGTTGCATTCACAAAGCTTCTCCTTGTAGTAATGGTGGAAGGGATTTACTGGTCTTATCATAGTGCAACTGTTGCGACTGATGTTTTCTCAAAAGTTGAGCCTTGACCACTCAATTGTTCTTTGCATTTGGTACTAACAATTGTTTGCTGATTAGAAGAGTTGCTCATGTCTGTCTGGACATCAGTTTGTGAGCAGGCAAACCAAATAAGCTGTCTCTAGGAATGTTTCCGAGATTGAGCAAGTTAAGGAAAACAGTACCATCTCTTTTGGATTTCTTCAATAAGTGTTTTGTACAATGAACTTCATGTTCAGCAAAACCATTTGCTTGTGGATACTCAGGACTACTGGTAATATGAACAAAGTCCAAAGACCCAGTAAATTAATTAAACTGTTGACTTGTAAACTGTGCACCATTGTCAGACATGACTTTGTACAGACTACCATGGGCAGAAAAATGACTCAATTTTATAATGACTGTGCTGGATGTCAAGTTAGCAAGTAGGTCAATTTTAAACTAATGTGAGTAAGAGTCCGCTAACACTAAGTAATGCTGACCATTCCATTCAAAAATATCTGCAGCAATCGTCGACCATTGTAATTCAGGAATTTGGTGTAGCTGAAGTGGTTCTTTTTGTTGATGCTCTTTGGTAATGTTGCAAATTGAACATGCTAGAGTTTCCTTCTCTGGATCTTTAGACGTAAAAGGCCACAATACAATGCCTCTTGCCCTTCTTTTAGTTGAATCAATACCTGGTTGACCATGATGCAAAATTTTAATATATTCCTGTTGTAATGCTTTAGGAAATAAGACTTTTGGACCTTTCATGAGGATTCCATCTTCCATCATGATGAGCTCATCTCTGTAAGGAAAATACAGCTGAATGTCAAGTGGTAAACCGATTTGTCATGTTGGCTTCCTTGACTGGTAACATTTTTCAGCTTCTGGAGAACTGGAACTGAAGCTGTGTGATTTCTTAGTTCATCAAGCCATGATGACGAAAACATTCTGACTTCCATGACTTCAAAGTCTGCTGTTTCATTTTCATGCTGCTGTGTCATTTGTCTGGGTGCATGTGACAAAGCATCAGCAAGGTACAAGTATTTGCCCTTTTTTGTAAACAATATTGAAATTGTACTTTTGCAATTTTAACAATATACATTGCAATCGTGCTGGGGCTGTATGCATTGGCTTTTTCAAAATTATCACTAATGGTTGCTGATAAGTTTCTGTTTGGATAGGTCTGCCATGAATATAATCCTTGAACTTTGAACATGCAAACACTACTGCCAAAAGTTCTTTTTCTATTTGTGCATAATGCATCTCTGTTTGGGTTAACGTTCTTGATGCATAAGCAACTGGTATGCCTTCTTGAAGACATGCTGCACCAAGGCCATACTTTGAAGCATCACAAGAAAGAGTGTGAACATCATAATACCTTAATGTGGGTGGACTGGCAATTTTCTTCTTCAGAATATCAAATGCTCTTTGGTGTTGTTCCAACCAGGACCAGTTTACATTTTTGCATGTCAGCTCACGTAATGGTGCAGAAAGCTCACGCATGTCTAGGATGAACTTTCCTAAATAGTTGACCATACCTGGAAAATGTTGTAAAGATGTGACATTGTCTGGAACTGGCATCTCAAGAATTGCTGTTAGCTTAGATGGATCTAGTTGTAAGCCAGAACTGGTAAATAAATGTCCCACATAAGTAACTTCTTTCAGTTTGAATTTACATTTCTGAGGATTCAGCTTAAGATTTACTTCATGTGCATGGTCTAAAATTTTCCTGAGATTTCTATCATGTTCGTCTTTACCATTGCCTCCAACAATAATGTCGTCTACTATAATAGCACATGGATAAACAGAAAAAAAATTGTTCCATGGCACGTTGAAAGACTTCACTGGCATAACTGATTCCAAATGGCATTCTGAAAAATCTGTATTTGCCAAATGGTGTACTGAATGTAGTTAATAATGAAGAATTGTGATCCAGTGAAATTTGCCAAAAAGAGCTTTTTGCATCTAAGACAGAAAAAACAGTGGAATTTGGCAAGAGAGCAGATACCTCTTCTACTGTATGCATCGAATAATGAGGACGCTTAAGTGCTTTGCTTAAGTCTCGTGGATCAATACATATTCAAATGTCATCTGAGCTTTTCTTATGAGATACAACCATGGAGGATAACCATTCAGTTGGTTCTTCTGCCGGAATAAGGACATGTAAATTCACCATTTTGTTTGTTTCTGCTTTTACTTTACTCTGCTTCGTTACTGGAATCTTCCATGCTGGTCTGACAACTGGACTTACTTCACGGTTTAACTTCATGGAATATGTGACTGGAAGTTTACCAAGCTCGTCTGTGAAAATGTCAGCATATTCACTAAAATTGTTCTGTGTAAAACTTTTATTGTTATTCATACTTATATGGTAAACCTCTTTATTGAATGAAATCAGTCCCATTCGCACACTGTCTTTGAGGTCTAACAGTGACTACATGTGTCTTTTGACTACGTAAAAGTGCAAGTCATAGCTGTTTCCAGCAGAATGGCATGAAAGGACTACTGCACCATCAGTTTGAATCTCTTCACCACCATAAGCAACTAGTTTTGCACATTTTGCTGAATCAAATTTCTACAAGCTCTTACTTTAGCAAACATTTGTGCTGATATAACATTGCACTTAAATCCAGTGTCTGCTTTAAGCTCTACAGGTTTCCCATTAATTTGTACAGTAGAAAATATTTCGCTCTTTGCTGACAACTGATAGTCTACTGTATTAACTGTTTCATTGATCACAGAGATACAGCAACACAGAAAGTTTGCTCATAACCCTTAGAGTTTGCTATAGTCTCCATGTGATCTACTTGCTTCTTCAGATACTCTCTTTTAACATAAGTCTGCGACACTTCAGACTTGGAAAGCCTTTTGAAATGATTCCACTTTTTACATTTGGGACATTGTTGATTAAGAGCTAAACACTTTTCCCATTTAGGCTCATGACTGCCTCCACAGTTGCAACAATTAACAATGAGATTGGATGTGGCACTCCCTCTTGGTTTATATTTCTTTTTTATCTTAACTTTTTGCTGCTCTACACTATCAACATTTGCACTAGCAGATACTGCAAACATATTTCTCTCATTTGTAAGCATATTTGTATGCTTTTCCATAATTTCATATATTTGGCAAATCTCTATGTCTTTGCTTAATGTTAATTCACTATCTCAAAGCAAAATCTTTCTCACTGAATCATTAACACCACATACAAGAAGGTCTTTTATCAACTCATCTTATAGATCACCAAATCTACATGTTTTTGGTTTATTTATTAAGTTGGTAATATACACTGCAGTAGTTTCACCAGGCTTTTGATTTCTTATGTTAACTTTATGCCTTTCTATGGTAATATTCATCTGAGGGCTTACACATTTCTCTAAATGTGCATTTTAAGCACTCAGGGTCTTCCCGCATTTTAGCCTGTATCACAATATGGCAGTTCTTCACCCCTCCCCTGCATACACAGCAGGTGCATACACAAATTAACATTTTCACTCAATGGCCTCTGAGCCAACTAAATTGAGAAGTATAAATGCTTTTGTATGTGTGTCATTATCAAAGAATGCAGCCTGTATGAAAATATCAGTCTTGCTCAACCGCTCGCCAATTCTCTGCGATATTATTATCAAACACCAGCAGTTCAGGTTTGCAAAACCCCTCTGCCATAACAACAAATTTTAAACATAAGTATAGACCTGGTACTTGTAATATTGCTCAAGTGCACAACAATCTCTCTGAAAATGCTTTATTTCAACATTGCAAATACCTTGAACACTCTAGACAATTTGGACACTTTAAAAAGTCTTAGTTACTGTGGAAAAAGTTATGCATTGTGAAAAAATTTGGACATTTTAGCCTTTTCGAACATTTGGAACACTTCAGAAATAATTTCAAACACTTTAAATATGTCATTATCTGGAACATTTTGAATGTTATTGAAATTGTTTTGACTACTTTGAATGCTATGCCACATGTTTGGCGACTGAAAATCATTTGAAACAAATTTAAGTAACTTTGAATAACTGCTGACCTGTTTGCAGGTTCACTTCTGGATATTGCACCACTTCTAGCTGTGTGCTTTGTGGTCTGTGAGCTGCTTCTACTTTGGATCCCATTTTGACACCATGAGGCATGTCTTGTGCATTCAGATGAGACACTGAGGCACAGAATGCGTTCGGGTTGTTTATTGTATATAAATGCATCAGGAGCTGTAACCGGAACATATACGTTTTACTTCACATGCTCACTGACTGACTCATTACTTCCAACGCATTTACATGTGCATCTCCATTCAAGCATGCACTCTGAATGATTATACAAAATGGCACTGATCTCACACGTGCTCAGTGACTTATATGCATGTGCTATCTAGCTACAGTGGTTGACTAGGTTCAATACACACACTGATCTACAGTAACATCTTTAGATTTTCTTCAGTTTGAGTTGCAATTTTGGAAGTACTTTCAGTTTGGCATTACTTAAAAAAGGCACTGTTGGAAGGACAATGTTTTAGCTAATATTCAAAAGCCTAGAGGGGAGAGATGCAGACCATCCCTGGCAAAGTCGCATGGTCTGTTGACCATTTCCTTCCATGTTGAGAAATATCACACCCCCATAGAATGACACCAGAAACTAAGCCAATTATTAAAGTCACTCATCTTATGTTTGCATTGTGGCATCATCCTTGGAGAAGATAAGATGCTGCTTAATGCTAGACTCATACCAGCCTGGAACACATATTCTGAGAGCTCCATGATGTCTCTCTTCATATAGTCTAGAGAGTTATGTCTCAGGTCATTTACACCCACATGGACTATGACTGAGTCATAATGGTACTTGTGGTCCAATGACCTGAGTGGAGCATAATGTGATGGATCTTGTCCCCTGATATGTAACTGACTGTGACTTTCTCTTTACTCAGCCTCATGAGAAGGATATCAGGCTGAGTAAAGTGCTCGATACATTTCCAGTGTATTTTTTGTATATTCCATGCTGTGGATTGGGACTTTAGTTGGAGTCTCTTGTGGTAAACACACTTTATTTTTATTTCCTAGTTTATTTTGGTTGTTTGCGGTTTGGGGTGTTTGTTTTTGTATGTAATGGCTGCAGGAAGACTGACTAGTTTGTGTTTGTGCTTGTTTTCACCTTTCCTGTAACTAGTCTAGTCCAGATACAGATTTGCTGTATCCAGGACTGTTCATAAGCTTCTGAGCCCCCCAAGCCTTTCTGTGTTGGAGGGAAGCCTTCAAGCTTATCAGTGGGAGTGGTAAGCACGAGGTAGCCTATCTACCACAAGAGGTACAAATATGACTCTGTCATTGTACATGTGGGTGTGAATGACCTGAGATGTTCCTCCCTGGACTACATGAATAGAGACAGGGAGGAGCTCTCAGATCATGTAGCCCAGGTGGGTATGACCCTAACCCTGAGCGGAATTCTACCATCACCCACAATAATACCACAGTACAAGCAGAAAATGATTGATTTCAACAATTGGCTAAGTTTCTGGTGTCATTCTAAAGGGGATTCAGTATCTGTCTGCCTGGGATGACATGATTGACAGACCTCGATGCTATGCCAGAGATGGCCTACATCAGTCATCCCTGGGCTTTTGGATACTGGCCAAAGCTCTTGCCACCCCTATAGTGCCTTTTTCAGGCGGTGTTCCAAAGGCCAAATTACCACCGTAACAGCTACAAACAAATGTAATCTGAGAGTCACACTGCTCAAAGCTAGAAGTCTAAATCTCAAAATGCACTCGCTTGAAGCACTCCTTAAAATAGAGAACATCGACATTTGTGCTGTAACAGTGACCTGGTTCAAGGCAGCAGAAAGCACCCCTGCACTACCAGGCTATAACTCATTCCACACCTTTTGGCCCCAGAACTTGGACCAAAGCTCCAAAGTAGGTGGTGTTTCCATATTCATAAAGGACGTACACACCTTCAGACTGGTAGCCCAACATAACACATCTGAGATACTTCAGGTGCAGCTAACATTGGGTAAGACAGTGATTCAGGTCATAGCCTGCTATAGATCCTCAACCATGTCCCAAGACTCACACTCCACGTTCCTAAGCACCCTGGAGAATATTAGGGTCCAACCTAACACTCTCATATGGGGTGACTTCAACTACCCCTCCATTAACTTGGAAAACTGCTCATGTACCAATAGACTTGCCCAATGTTTCCTGGAATTCATTAATTCCAATGCCCTGGAATAGCTTGTTCTTACCCCCCACTAGAGGTAACAACATCCTTGACCTGGTCATTACTAACATGGGCAACCATTGCTCTATACCAATAGTCAACTCCTCCCTTGTTAGATCTGACCACAAACTAATCACCTTGGAAATCCCCCCCCCCCCCCGCAAGGGTAACCACCATGAAAAACTTCAACAAAGCTAACTTTGGGCTCCTAAAAACAGAGGCGGCTAACTTCATGGCACCCATTTAAATGGAGAATAGTTGCATGACTGCCGAATCATACACCAATGCACTGTGTGAACACGTACATAAATGCATGGATCTCGCCATACCCAATAGAACCAAGATGCTCCCCTCCAAAAACAGGAAGCCAATCTGGTGGTCCCCTGCCATAAACAAACTCTACAACAGAAGGAGGAAACTGATGCAGAATAAGGTGAAGTCCCAAGACTGGAAAAACTCCCTTATCAGCCTCAACAAAAAGGTGAGATCCCTCATCAAATCCTCTAAAGCTAGTTTTGAAAACAGAATTGCAGCAGATAGTAAAGACAAACACAAGGCCTTCTATAGTTATGCAAAGAATCTCCACAGAAATACCCAGATTTGCTCTGAGCTACTGCACAGTGGTACCTCCTATACTGAGCCAAAAGATATTGCCAATATACTGGCTGAAAGATTCAGTGCCAACTTTACCCCCCCGAGGACCAGTCACAATACCAGTAGATTGCCAGGCACCCAGTATTACTGCTGCACAGGTTAAAACAGCACTGTCCAAGGCCAAGAATACAGCTTCTATGGGAACTGACAATATCCCTGGCTGTGTTCTACATGAACTACAGAGTGAACTGACACCTCACCTGTGTGCCCTGTTCAATCACAGCCTCACCACAGGCTTTGTTCCTACTGAATGGCACACTGCTACAGTCATCCCTATTCACAGGGGAGGAGCGACTACAGACCTCGGAAATTATTGCCCCATTAGCCTGATGAGTCTGATATGCAAAGCTATGAAACGCATCATCATGGACCTAATAAACAAGGATATAGAGAATGCCTTGAAGGCTTTTTAGCTGAGGTAGCAGGAGATGCCAGTAAAGCTGTCAAGCACTTTTCAATGCATCTGAGAGTCTTCCTGTTTTGTATTTTCTATTTTATTCACTTCATGGTTTGGTTTGGGATACAGAGAACCCCCAAACTCTGGATCCCACACAGTTTGGTTTTGTGAAGGGTAGATCATGCCTGCTCAACTTGGTCAACTTCTTTGAGTCAGTCACCAGAGCTGTGGATGAAGGAAAGGTGGTTCATACAGCCTACCTTGATCTGGCCAAGGCCTTTGATACCATTCTCCACTCAGAAATCATAGAAAACCTCATTAAGCTAGGCATCAACCCCTATATCACTAGGTGGGTTGCAAACTGGCTCACCAGTGGAACCCACAGTGTGAAAGTAGCTGACTCCAAGTCAGACTGCCGACCAGTCACGAGTGCAGTCCCAGAGGGACTGAGGGACAAGCAAGTGCTGACAACTACTGTATGGCAACTTATGTCAGGTGCCGACCATTACTGACTGCATAGAGGGAGGCTAGGGCTTAAATAAAACCTCTTTTGACACACCAATGATGGCCCTGTTCCTGGTTCATCCAACTTGCAGCCGTCAAACAAATCAATCAACAGGTCAGCAGGATGATTCAGACTGAGAGTCAGATCAGCGGTGAAGGAACAGTTCAAATAAAAAGTGACATAATTTCTCTCAGCACCAACACAGTTACTCGTCAAATAGTGATACAGCCTTCCTCACAGCATTACCAGAGCTAGCCAGACAAATAATAATGTCACTGTCAACACCATCACAGAGAGCCATACAGTGACAGAGACTTCTACTCAGCAACTCCACTGTCAGACACACAACAGTGACAGCCTATCGGTCAATACCAGGAAAGCCAGCAACCTGTCAGT
Organism: Protopterus annectens; assembly: GCF_019279795.1. Taxonomy (NCBI): domain Eukaryota; kingdom Metazoa; phylum Chordata; order Ceratodontiformes; family Protopteridae; genus Protopterus; species Protopterus annectens. Next base: position 515,646,325 of record NC_056733.1, read on the forward strand.
ACCATCATGAAACAGCGTACCTGTCAACACCATCACAAGTAGCCACCCATTTAACAGTGACACAGTCTTGTCAGCATTACCAGACCCAGGCACCTTCTAACAGTGACATAGCCTTCATGTCAGCATCAAAACAGTCAGCCAGCTAGCCAGCCAACAGTGACACAGTCAACTGTCCAACTAATAGTAATACTGTCTTTCTGTCAATATGAACAGTGGTGTCCTCTAAACTCACATAGACATAGCCTTTCAGTCAATACTATTATAGCCAGACACCCACTAACAGTCATACAGCCTTCCTGTCAACACCAACACAACAAACTACCCAACTAACAGGGATGATCTCTGCTAGCAACACCACAACCAGCCAGTCAGTTAGCAGAGACATAGCCTTCATTTCAATATCACTGCAACCAGCCTTCCTACTAACAGTGACAAAGTGTTTCTGCCACCATCACCCATTGACTCAGTGCACTAACAGTGACACAGTCTTCTTGTCAATAACCAGGCACACAACATCAAAACCAGGCACTCAACTAACAGTGACATAGTATACATGTCACCATCAACACAATCTGCCATTAATTAACAGTGATGCAACCTTCATGTCAGAAAACATTATAGGTCCATAGGAGATTGCTTGGCAAATGGCTCAAGAGCCCTTACAAGCCTAGCCAGTTTTACCCAGATTTTACCCAGTTTTCTATCCCTACAGGAAAGATAACAAGCATCAACAAGGGGAGTTTTGACAATTTGTATGGACTGCTTCTGTCCATAAAGGACGTGGATGCCACCTCAGGAGTAAATTTGCAATTTCCCATCAATTAGTCCAACTGCTTTTGAAGATGGTTAAGGAAGGGCTCTATTACACGTGAATTGGAAGCTTATTCCAGAGGAGGTGCAATCTCTGAGACACACATCTGTTTCTCCAGCATGATCTATTCATGTCAGAGATCCGGTTTACACCCTTGGAGAAAGTAACCCTCATGCAGTTACTTTTGCAAATATACAACATTTTCATCAGAGCTGGGTCAGAGACTGCCTTGTAAGTTAGGCATAGATTACACCTTTGTAATCGGTATGAAACTGAATACAGTGATAGGGCTTTTAATTGGTCTGCGTATGACATGTTGGTTATACCATGTATTTTTGATGAGAAACCTCTGAGGACAATCTAACTGTTACAGGCATACCTCTCAACCGTGCCAAATTACTCTTTTTTTACTGAGTTTTGGGGTTCAAATTTCCGATATTTTCTATTTGTTTTTTAATTTTCGCAGCTTGTGGAGCTGACATCATCGCGTACACGATGACATCAGCTCCCTTGAAGATTCCAGCCTGCGTGATGACATCAGCACCCTCTACCAGCCTGTCGAAATTGAGCTCAAGGAGCTCACACATTTCCGGCTGGCTGGCTGTTTCAAATGCGAGCAGGAACGATTTGGCACTAGTTGCGGGCCTGCAGCAACATGAAGAGCTTGTTTGGGACTGTTTCAAGTGCGAGCGAGCGGCCACGGAATGAAATAACTTGCTTGGGATGGATTTTTTGGCAGCTATGGTAAGGAAACTGACTGGTGTGTGTGTGTGTGTTGCTCAGGCTTGAGTATTTTGCTTGGTTGTGAATTTTGACAGTAAAGTGACAGTGGTCAAAAAAGTTAAGGTTGATATCTGATATGTGCAGTCCCAGAGGGTTCGGTCCTGGATCCTCTCTTGTTTAGTATCTACTTCTCCGAAGTCGAGGCCAGCACGATGGGACTCTGGCTGACAAAGTTCACAAATGATTGCAAGTTGGTAGCTATTATTAACTCCCCAAGTGATGTTGATATCCTACAGAAATGCCTCACTGAGACTAACGACTGGTGTCAAAACCATAAGCTTGAGCTCAAGCCTAAAAATGTGTCGTCATCATCTTTGGGAAAAACCAGGTTCCCATGAATTACTGGGTCTGTATTATAACATCGAAGTCTAAAAACATTGAATGTTATAATATTGAACCCATTCAATCGAAACACCAGAAAACCAAACAGTCAGAATAGCAAATTTTTTCCCAGGGAAAAAATCTGCTATTCCGACAAACATACACACAACTCAAGCACACCAAAATAAATAATCCACACATATACACTTCACAAAACCCTATACTAAACCAGACATGCACCACTAGCTATCCACTTACCTTAACCTAACCCTAACCCTAAGGTCCCTAACTATTGCACACTCACCTTACCCGCTCCCTAACCTTAACTCACCTACCCCACCCTAACCCTCACGTCCACACAATCGCACATTTACCTGATCCGCACCCTAACCCTAACTCACCTAACCCATGCCCAATCACACACTCACCTTCATTCGAACACTTACCTTAACCCGGTCTGTAACCGTCACTCCACAGTTGAGGAAATAGCGAAGATGCAGAAACAGCCCACTGAATACTTTCCCTAGGAAAGTATTCGGTGTCTGCAGCTTCACTATTTCAAGCGTTCGCTCTACTGGGTTCGATATTATAACATTTTAAGTTTTTAGACTTCGATGTTATAATATAGACCCAAATTACCACATTGATGGTAGTCCACTGAACATAGAAGGCGTTATAAGAGATCTGGAAACACAGGTTGCCAGCAATCTCTCTTTTGACCACCACATTGACAATGTGGTCAGAAAGTCCTTCTATGCGGCACATCTCATTACTAAGGGTTTTGCATCCAGGAAGAAAGAGGTCATTGTCTCCCTCTACTCTTCCCTTAATAGGCCAGTCATTGAGTACAATGCCCCATTTAGCACGTACCTCACTAAACACCTGCAACAACTGGAGAGGTTGCAAAAGTACCTCACAAAGAGGATCCTAGGCATTAAACATTTGTCCTCTATGGATAGACTCAAAAAACTCCATCTATTCTCTGTCTCATATCGCCTACTTAGAGGAGATCTCTGCTTGACTTACAAAGCCATGTCTGACCCAGCTCTGTTAGAAATGCTACATCTAAAGAAATCCCAATCCTTCTGCATAACACAGTCCAGAGTCCTCAATCTCATTACCACAATCAACAGAACATGCTGGAGGGACAGGTTTATAACCCAGAGACTGCCCATGCTATGGAATAGACTTCCCAAAATCTACCAAAACTACAGAGGCCTCCAAAGCAGACACCCAAGCAACTGCCACCTCAAGACATAAGACATGCAACACATAGTTCTCAAAGTCAGTGTGCTAAACAGTCACAGCCCTTAAGGCCAAACACAATGCCAGACACACTTGTTATAGGTGACTCCATAGTCAGACACACTGATGTCCCACTCACCAGACTGAACAAGGAAAAGATCACAGTAAGCTGCCTGTCAGGCGCTAGAATCCGCCACATAACACAAGCACTCAGGTCACTCCACAGCAAGTACAAGTATGACTCAGTCATTGTCCATGCCGGTGTGAACGACCTGAGACGTACCTCCCTGGACTACATGAAAAGAGGCATAGAGAGCTCTCAGATTATGTAGCCCAGGCCGGTATGACCCTGACCCTGAGCAGTATCCTACCCTCACCAAGAATGATGTCACAATACAGAGACAAAATGATTAGCTTTAATAATTGGCTTAATTACTGGTGTCATTCTAAGGGGATCCAATGTCTGTCTGCCTGGGATGACATGCTTGACAAGCCACGCTGCTTCGCAAGGGACGGCTTGCACCTGTCACCCCTGGGCTTCCGGATATTGGCAAAGGCTCTTGCCACCCCCATAGTGCCTTTTTAGGCAAGGCTCAAATGATAAACCTACCACCCTAGAAAACAAAAATGGAGAAAAACTAAGGGTAATACTGCTCAATGCCAGAAGTCTAAACCTCAAGATGCATGTCCTCGAAGCCCTCCTCAGTATGGAGAACATCGATGTCTGTGCTGTGACTGAAACCTGGTTCAAGGCTCCTGAGAGCACCCCAGCACTATCAGGTTATACCTCATATCATGCGTTCCGGCCCCAAAATCCGGACCGAACCACAAAAGGAGGGGGAGTATCCATATTCATAAAGGATACCCACACCTCCAGGTTAGTGGCAACGCATGAAGCATTGGAGACCATCCAGGTGCAATTAACCATAGGTAAAACTGTCCTACAGTTTGTAGCATGCTACAGACCACCTTCTCAAACTCAGGAAACCCACACAGCCTTCCTGAAGACACTGGAGAGTATGAATGTCTCTCCAAACACCATCATATTGGGTGACTTCAACTACCCAAACATAGACTGGGAACATTACTCAAGCCCCAACACCCTAGCCCAAAGGTTCCTGCAGTTCATAAACTCAAATGCTATGGAACAACTAGTCACCATTCCCACAAGAGGAGAAAATATACTAGACCTGATCATCACAAACATGGGGACAAAATGCTCCACACCGGAAGTATATCCCTCATTGATGAGATCAGACCATAAATTAATCTCATTGGAGATCCACATCCCCGCCCCACCCCCAGCAAAAAAGACCACAGTGAAGAACTTCTCAAAAGCAAACTTCACACTTCTTAAGACTGGAGTGGTATCCTTCAAGGCCCCCGAGCCAGTGGAAACCACAACCCACGCTGCTGAAACCCTTACAAATGCCTTCTACGATCACCTCCAGGAATGTATGGATCAAGCAATCCCTAATAAAATCAAGACCCTTTCCACCAAAGGCAGGCACCCGGTCTGGTGGACCCCAGCCATAAACAAACTCTACAACAAGAGGAGAAAGCTACTACATGACAGAGCAAAATCCCTAAAAGGGAAGGCATCTCTGATCAATACTAGCAAAAAACTATGATCACTCATAAAATCATCCAAGGCCAACTTTGAGAGAAAAATCGCTAATGACACAAAAGACAATCATAAGGCCTTCTTTAGCTATGTTAGAAACCTGGGTGGAAACTCCCAGATATGCTCAGAATTAGACCAAAATGATAAAAAAATCACTGAACCCACAGACATTGCCAACATTGCCTAACTCTGCAGGCAACCACCTATTCTCCAACTCAGTTGGCAAAATATGGAATAATCTTCCCTCACATATATCCTGTCTCGCCACTCTTCCACTCTTCAAGAAACAACTCCTAAAACATCTGAACAAATTCTGGCTTTGCTCTTGTACCAATCCTGACTAACTACTTCCATCTATCCCCTATCATAATTCTTTATTCATCACTACAATATTCTATCTGACTACAAATAACTTAATACCTCTATAGTTACTAGTGTTCTCTTAAAAAAAAAAAAAAAAAAAAAACATATATATATTTTTTGGTTTAACAAGTATGTATTATACATTGAACTTCATAACACCTAATTTTGTACTGAAAGCAGCTAATGCCTTCCTTTTACTTAGGTGTTTTACTTGTCTTCTTTTTAGATTTGAATTACCTGTACTAAAATCACTGCATTCTTGCTTATTGCCTTTGTAAAATGTGTTTATTGTTCATTCTTTATGTTTATCATCTTGTTTGTATCTTTGGAGCTTTTCTCCTCGGGCCTCCACTGAAAATGGACATGAATCCAGCTGGACTAGCCCAGTCAACAAATGTAAAATAAATAAATAAAATAAATAAACATACTGGCAGACAGGTTCAGTGCAAATTTCTCCCCTCCCTCCCCACCAAAAGGAGAAATATCTATCCCACCAGAGTCTAGCCTCCCAAACATCTCAGATGCCCAGGTGAGAGCTGCTCTCTCTAAAGCAAAAAACACAGCATCAATGGGACCGGACGGTGTCCCCGGCTGTGTGCTACACAAACTCAATGAGGAACTAAACCCACACATAAGGCTGCTGTTTAATCTTAGCCTTACTACAGGATACGTACCCAAAGAATGGCGTACGGCAACTGTGGTCCCACTCCACAAAGGCGGTGCTTCTACGGACCCTGGAATTACCGCCCCATAAGCTTGACGAGCCTTGTCTGCAAAGCTATGGAGAGGATCATAATGGAACTCATAAATAAAGACATTGGGGACCTACAGACACTGGATCCTACCCAATTTGGCTTTGTCAAGGACAGATCCTGCCTCTTGAACTTGGTCGACTTTTTCAAAACAGTCACTAAGGCCATTGATGAGGGTAAGGCAGTTCACACAGCCTACCTTGACCTAGCAAAAGCGTTCGACACAATACCCCACTCGGGCATCATAGAAAAGCTCACCAGCTTAGATGTAAACCCATATGAGCGGTGTCCCACAGGGCTCAGTCTTGGGCCCCCTCTTGTTCGGCATTTATTTTTCTGAAGTGCAGGCAAACATAGGGGGATTGTGGCTGCAACATTTGCAGATGACTGCAAACTGGGCACCATAATTGACACTCCATCAGACACAGACATCCTCCAGAGAGGTCTCATAGAAATGGATAACTGGTGCCAGAGCCATAGCCTTAAGCTAAATGCCAAAAAATGTATAGTCATACCCTTTGGGAAAAACAAGGTAACCCCTAATTACCACATAGGTGGTAATCCATTAAACATGGAAGAAGTTATCAGGGACCTGGGGACCCAAGTTGACAGTAACCTCTCTTTTGACACTCACATTGCCAAAGTGGTTAGGAAGACCTTCTACATTGCCCACCTGATCATGAAGGGATTCACATCCAGATCAGGAGAGGTCATTGTACCCTGTACTCTTCACTTATCAGACCAATGATTGAGTACAACGCCCCATTCGGAATGTACCTTACCCGACACCTGCAGCAGTTGGAAAGACCCCAAAAGTTCCTCACCAAAAGGATAAAGGGGCTCAAACATATGTCATACGATGCCCGACTGAAGAAACTCCAGCTCTATTCAGTCGCATACCATCTGCTCAGAGGTGATCTGTGCCTGACATACAAGGCCATGTCCAACCCAGAATTAATGGACATGCTCCACCTCAAAAATTCCAAATCCACCAGAGCCACGAGAGCAAGAGACTTAAACCTCAACACGGATATAAATAGGATGTTCTGGAGGGACAGATTCATCACCCAGAGACTCCCTACACTATGGAACAGAATCCCAGTCCATGTGAGGCAGAGCCCCTCACTGACTCTGTTCAAGAGAAATCTTGATGAGTGGATGGGAGATCGTAGGTTTACCCCGGGAATCATCTCTGTGTCACTGCTGGACAGAGGCACAGCAAACTAATGGGTATAGTATTCTCATCCTAAGGGGTGGTGAAAGCCACACACACTCTGGCTAGGCTTATAAATGCCCTAGGGCAGATAGCCTAGTATGAACCAATGAACCTATGAACCTATACATGTGAAGCAGAGCACCTCACTGGCCCTCTTCAAGAGAAAGCTTGATGAGTGGATGGGAAATAGAAAATTCACCCCAGGGATTACTCCAGTGGCTTTACTCGACAGAGGCACTGGGAACTAAGGTCGTGTGGCGCGATGCCAGGGTAATCCTATGGGCTAGGCTTGTAAAGGCTCCATGGCCATTAGCCTAGGACACAACTATGAACCTATGATCCTTTATTCCCCAGTCCTGACATTAATACTTTGCAATGGTTGGTTGGACACTTAACTTTTTTATTTATTTATTTTTTATGAAATTAAATATAACAGTACACATTTTTTCTATTTCAACTATTCTAATCAATTTTGGTGGGATTAATTTATTTGTAGTGGGAATGTTTTTAATGGACAAGTGCAATATTTGAGAAAATTGGTTTTAATGAATTTGTAATTGTATTTTTAACATTGCCATTTGTGGAAATGTCATTGGTTATTTCAAAGCTTTTTGCACAATTTCATTGGTTTAGTAGTAATTAATTTAAGTATAAATGATTAATTCACTTTAACACTGGTCAGCTGATGAAGTTTTATCACTGAGACGAAAATGCAAGGGTTGTAAAGGCATTCATGTGTGTTTTTGGCTGTTCATTGTGATTTTTGTGTCTACACAAATAAACTTACCTCGGTGTAATTTTTCTCCGCTATAGGCACTTTTGTTTGATTCTTGGTTGGACACTTAACTTTGCTTGTCGAGCAGCTCTCACAGAAGTTTGATAACATTTCTTCCTTTCTTTCCCCTCTTCAACTGGAAAGGGGAAGGAACAGAGCAGAGGACTCTTTCCAACAGAAACACCTTGGCAACACAAATCCAAGAAGTACAGCCTTGAAGGTCACCTAGAAACCAGATGACTACTGATATTCCTTATTTATAAGACTGGCTATGGGGTGAGATTAGGTTTTCTGATTTTCAACCACCACATGATTTTTCCATGGTTCAGAAATTGACCAACTTTGACCATAAGCTTCTAAAAATTAAAAAGCTGCAGTTGGTCAACATTTTTTTGCTGAATGTATTAAGGAAGACTGAGTACTTAAAGGTTTACACATTTGGCATTTCCCAACTGGGCTGTTCAGAGAGTCACCACTTCAACAAGATTTGTTGAAGCTGTTTGATTAACAGGGTTGTGAATACATGCAGTTACTTATGAAATATAACAACCATCTCATTGAAGAGCTGACAGCTGAATTACAGACCCTGGGCAGCCTTATTACTCAAGATTTAACCTTCAAGCAATTTAAATTTGAATATGCTGGTATTTTTAAAAACACTGAAGCACAACTTCTCACCATTAAGAACAGGAAAATAAACAAGTTGGAGAGGGATAGGTTGGCCTATCTGTACCAAACTGCCCCCCCCCCCCCTTGTCACAAGATTGGGAGAACACACAAGAGTTACAAGAGAATGTTTTGGATGATCAACAGGAAATTACAGACAGAGCTTTGTCTAATGATCCAACTATATCTCATTTTGAACAGCAACAGCATCAAAACCATAGTGACCCATTAAGTGTTTCACAGCCTTGTCACTCGGAATGTATAAAGGTGAAGAATTCCAGCAAAAACATCACCACATACAGTAGACTCAACCACAGAAGGAACAAACATATTGGCACAACTCAAGATACAAGGGTCCCTACCAGAAGTAAATGAAGATTTATTTGGTGAACTTTCTACTAATGGGACAGTTAAATTCATTACTAACTGTAAGGGTGATTTTAAAGTTTATAACTGTTCTTCTGTTGCAATTGACACTAGATGTGCTGATTTATTTGAATATAGCATGACTTTTGTACCTAGTGTTCACGCAAACCTCCCTTTCCCTTTAATGCATTTTAAACAGTACATCAGAAAAATTAATTTTAATCTGTTATTTGATAAAGCAACTGGTCCACTGGATCACCTCAGGATATCCAACACTTCTAATCCCCCTATTCACCCAACAATTGTATGTTTTGCACAAATTTGTGAACTAGATGTTCGGGATGCACTTAAGCCAAGAAGGTGTAATAGTCAAACAGAAAACTTGATCCCATGTGAAAAACAGTTGCTGAAACATATGAGTAATTATAAAATAAGTAGATTTTAATAAATAAAATAAAAATAACCACACCAAACATAAAAAATGAAAACTGAACAGATTTAGCATGCTTTCGTCTCGTATTTCGAACATATGAATGACCATATTTCTTTAAAACCTGCTTTGAAATTATTGGCATTGGATCTCAAGAAACCACATTAATTTCTGCCCCTAAAAGTTTGTATTATAGAATGTTTGTATCTTATATATAATACAATATATGTATACACACACATATACATATATATATATATATATATATATATATATATATATTTTTTTTTAATATATACACATACTCATATATACATTTTTTACATTATTTATATTTCTATGTGATTATATATGTTCATAACAAGTGTTCCATCATAGTATTTGTATCTATTTGCATTTGAGAATACATATTATAAATTTATATTACATACATATTTTATTAATTTTTTAGAAAAATTTTATACATAATATTTTTCATAATATTTTAGAGTTGGATTAGTATATTATAGAAATATAAATAATGTATATATTATAATTTTTTTATATATTTACTATACACACACATATATATATATATATATTTATACATATTCCAATAATTTTAGATAGTTATTATTATTATTTACTTTTAATTTTTAGCTTTACACCTTCCCTGAATTCGAATAACAATAATTATTTATTATTTTTTACTTATATATTATATATTTTATATATATATATATATAATTGGTTGCATATATTCCTTTGTAAGAGCTGGTTAGACAATTTTAATTATAATATTTATGTGTCCTTTCTTAACAAGATGTTATTGTGTCTAGTGTGTTTAGCAAGTGACATCAGCTTTCTTGAGATGCATACTAAACTACATGTTGTGACAACGAATGCACTACTACAAAAGATACACATGCATAGTTATTTATTTTATTTTATTTTTATGACAATTTATTGCTATGACAATTAATTAAAATGGGATGAATGGGTATTTAAACAAATGGCTAATTGAATTGTAGTTGATTCTGAGGAAGTCTCGAGATACGAGACGAAAGCGCACTAAATCTCTTCAGTTTTCATTTTTTATGTTTGGTGTGGTTATTTTTATTTTATTTATTAAAATTTCCTTGGCTGTGGCTTGTGGTTCTCATTATTGGAATACTATCGGAACATCTGTGGAGGACAACCTTTATTGTACCGGTCAGCGGAACTATTATTTTAGGTTTTGACTGAGTTGTGAGGAGTTTTTTGGAGATTACTAATTATAAAATAAGACTTATGAAACCAGACAAGGGAGGCAGCCTTGTCAGTATGGACAAAGCTGACTATGGAACTAGAATGCCTGATTTACTTGCTGGAGACTCATATCAATGTGTCGCTTAATGAACTCAATATTGTTTATAAGAAGGTCAAGGACATGTTGAATGAACTTTTCATAGAAAATAGTATTGATGTGCATGAATTCATCTTTAGAATGTTACTTCCCCCATCATTCCCACTATCTTTGGCATTCCAAAGATTCTTAAGAACATTCAGGAACCTCCGCTGAGACCTATTGTTTACGCCAGGGGATCAATCACCCACCCCAGAGCTAAACTCTTAGACAAAAAATTGAAACACGTATTACTTCAAGAAACACACATCTGCAAATACTCTTGGGATTTCCATAGCAAAATTAATTCTCTTGAATACAACACCAACTGTGTTTTTTTGTTACAACAGATGTCAAAGATCTTTATACTGTCATTCCACATTCATAGGTGTACAGTGGTTTACAGAATATCTATTTGAACATGGTAAGATTAATACCTATGAGACACTGCTGAAAATTGCGGTAAGAAATAACTACTTCATCTCTGAGCATGAATATTTTCTGCAAAGCACAGGAGTGGCTATGGGTTCGGCTTGTGGGAGACTGTTTGCTAAAATCGTGATGGCAAAATGGGAAGAACTGTTTCTTTCTAAGCCTGACTTTATGCATTTTTATACTTTATGCATTCATTATTTGGATGACATTGTTTTGGTTTGGAAAGGTGATATGGCAGATTTTCTGAAATTCTTTAACTACAAAAAACAGACCACAAATTTTCTGAGGTTTACTTATGAAACAAACTGCACCAATATTGCTTATTTGGACATTTTACTGATTAAAGACACTGAAAATTGTAGATATAAGTCCCAAATTTACTGCAACTCCACCTTTTCAAATGCTAATCTGCACTTTTCTAGCTGCCACCCCACCACCAAAAACCTGCTGTTGTGAAGGGTCAGTTCAGTCACGTATGGTGTACAACTCTGAAAATTTTTTAGATGAATGCAAGCTCTTTAAAAAGCATGTTTGTTGCCAGAGATTATCCAACTAGTTTTGTCAACCACTTGACATATTAAATTATAAACAAACATGAAAGAAACTTTTTGTCTCCATTTTAAAGCACTCTGACTCCCCAACCAACCAAGAAACCCTGTTTTTGAACAAAATAGTTTCTGAAACCAATGGGAGTAGTAACACCAACCATTCTTTCACACTTCCTATTGATTCTAACACAGGCCAGCCTAATTTTACTTGTGTATTGATTACACCATATAATGCTGACAGTGTTACTATTAAGAAAATAGTAGATAAAAACTGGGGAATTCTGAGGGAGGATAGGAATGTTTTGGAAAAGGTGGGTGACAAACCCTCTATTGTGTACAAATGTAGTAGCAACTTGAAATTTATCATTGAACATTTTGGAAGTAAGGTCAATGTCACTGGTAAAAATTGTAAAATGACAAAATGTGGGTGCTGTTCTACCGTTGCCGTTCTGTATATGCTAGCTTGTACATGTTTCAAGATTAATGATCATCAGTTTTCCATGTAAGGTCAGTTTAACTGTTATACTAAAGCTGTGGTTTATGTTGCTTTGTTTCAAAATTGTCCAGCCTACTGCAAAGGCAAGACTAAAAGGAGATTGAAAGATCGGATCTATTAGCATATCAATAACCTCAGAAATAAAAAAGAGACAAATGCATTATCCAAACATGCTGATGAAGCACTTGGCCATTTTTTTTAGATTTGTTATCATAGAAAAAGTTATACTGAGTGAATGTAGGGACCATGGCAGCTACTTTTATAGAAGCAGGAGTTGTTCTGACAACTGAAACTTAATGGAGGCAGGTGGCCAGGACTAAATGACCACATTCTATAAGCTGCCTGTTGAAACTGAATGCATGACAGAGCTAGATGTTATTAAAATTAATATATATGTGTATATATATATATATATATATATATATATATATATATATATATATATATATATATATGTGTATATATATATATATATATATATATATATATATATATATACATGGATCTACTTCAGATGATCGAACTTTCAAAAGTTCAACTTTCATATGGCCGAGACCATATGATCGAACTTTTGAAAATTCAAACGTCTAATAAAAAAGTAAAAAAAAAGAAAAAAAATTACCTGAATGGTTTTAGCAGGGGGGCAAGCCCCTCCGCTCACCCCACATGGGGGGCTGTGCCCGCCACACCACCTGCTATTTATATATAGCAACTCCGAGCTAGCACTATAGTGCAGAAAAAGGAAATCTTTCTATTCCGCTCTGTATGGAGATCTCCATTAAGAACGTTCGAACTTTCAAAAGTTCGATCATATGGTCTCGGCCATTATGAAAGTCAAGCTTTTGAAAGTTCGATCATATGAAGGGGACCCTTTTTTTTTTAAATAGTTTATATATTTTGTGTCATAATATTTCTTTCAGCTTGTATGTTTTACAATCTTTTTTTCTTTGAAAATTGTTTGTGATAAACTGGTATACCAACTTTAAATGTGGAAGGGAGCTCGGCTGTCATGTGATGCATCATGCCACATGGGAAACATTTTTAAACAGTAACTTTGGAACTCTGTTTTATCTGAAGAACTTTTAAACATTAAACAAATCGCACATTACATTTTCAGTGTAATTTTTGTATTTTACACACTGTGGATTAGAACTTTAGTCTGAGTTTTTGTGGTAAACTCACTTTGTTTTTATTTTCTTGTTTATTTTGGTTCTTTATGTGATATCAGTGTGTCTCACAATGGAGTCCCCAATGACAAAAATGTTTGATTGTTTGGTGGGTATTGTTTTGAAAGAGTGCATTTGGGGATGCTGAGGGTATTTGTTATGTGTGTTTCACTTAGAAGGTCTTTAGGTTTTAGGAAGGTTACATTTAACTGCCTCAGCATATGCAGGTCTATGTGTATGCTTTGTACTGTGTATGATGGGTGCTGCGTGTGTACGACTGAGAACCTGATTGACATATGGAGTGCATTTATGCGAGAGCTTTGCCTCCAATGGCATTGTGTCAGTACATCTCACACATACCATATCAGTTTGATTGAGAATTAGCTGGTTGTCATTAAACATGAGGACATTTCTACATTGCATCAGGATGCCCATATCCACCAAGCTGATTTGGGATGGAACTGCAATAGGCATATGGGTTATGTTTTATTTTTCTGTTTTTGCCACCTGTAGAGTGCTGTGTGAAAGTATCCCAGTGTTAAACAGCTCCTGGAATGTACAGAACCCATGACATATGGTGATCCTTAATCAGAAGTGAATTTTAGGACTTTGCACTGCACACTACACATTTTAAATGACACATACCATTTAAGTTAATATGTTATTTATTTTTCCAATCTAAATATACTGGTTCAATGTTCTTGCTTGTACTTTCAACTATCTCCTTAAATGTTGTAATTTTTCTGAAGGTCTAAAGTTCATATACAAATTATTAAATTCTGTAGCGATATGGATAATAAGCAGTTTACATGGTGGATTTGATCTTTTACATTTCAACTTATTTATTGTTACTTTTTAGGTGAAAACCATAACTTAAATTAATATGTAACCAACAGTTAAATGAGCAGTAACCTGATGTGAGATATTATTGATTTTCAGTTCTAAACATGGAACACAATAATAAGCGGATGACATTAGATATAAAAATCACATACTTCATCTGCTAATAAATTTTGCTGCTTAGTAATTGTGAATCAGAATCAATTATTTAATTTTTAAAAAGAAACATTCTGCTGAAAATCATGCAAAACAAGTATTAAGGAGAGAACTGAATACATGTGCACCAGCCAAATACAGAAAACAAACAAGCCAACAGGAAATAAAAGCTCTACAGACCTAAAATACCAATTTCTTTGACATTAATGTTGTGTAGAGGAATGTACCCTTCACAACCTTTCAACTTAACTATTTTCTTTGTAGCTTCACACAGTCATTTACTATATGAACATTACTCTCTGATTAACAGTTCTTGATAAATAGTTTTTCTCCCCAATACAACCATACTCCACATTTATTTACATCTAAACATAATGTTTAATATACAACCAGGTAACTGGAGTGACAAAGCTTTCCTGTTAGAACCACTGAAACAAACTATCCAACTAACAACACAATCAACAGAAAGTGTAACTATTCACATTCCCTAATTTGTATACCACTGTCTTCCTCTCAGCACCATCATAGCCAGCCACCCTACTAATAATGACAAAGCCTTCCTCTTAACAGCACCACAGCTACACACCCAACTGGCAGTAACATAGCCTCCTGCAAGTATCATCATAGATAACCTCACAAGAAACAGTGGTGCAGCCTTCCTGTCAGGATCAATACAGAGAAGGATATTACTAATAATGACATATCCTGTCTACCACCACAGTACAGAGGGATAAAGCCCTCTGACCCAAGTGCCCTGGGTCTGATTAGTAGCCCCAGCAGTGTAGGTCAGTGAGAGAAAGGAATGAAGGGGTAGAGACCACTAGCTTCTTTATGGGGTGTGGGGATATGCTCAGGGCTACATTCACAAGGTATAATTCTCCTGGTGGAAAACTGCTTGTTGTGCTACTGCATATTTGGGAGGAACGCATGTACCCTGTGGAAATGAGGGACAAGCAAGTGCTGACATCCACTGTATGGCAACTTATGTAAGGTGCTGACCATTACTGGCTGCATAGAGGGAGGCTAGGGCTTAAATAAAACCTCTTTTGACACATCAATGATGGCCCTGTTCCTGGTTCATCCAACTTGCAGCCGCCAAACAAATCAATCAACAGGTCAGCAGGATGATTCAGACTGAGAGTCAGATCAGCGGTGAAGGAAAAGTTCAAATAAAAAGTGACATAATTTCTCTCAGCACTAACACAGTTACTCGTCAAACAGTGATACAGCCTTCTTCACAGCATTACCAGAGCTAGCCAAACAAATAATAATGTCACTGTCAGCACCATCACAGAGAGCCATACAGTGACAGAGACTTCTACTCAGCAACTCCACTGTCAGACACACAACAGTGACAGCCTATCGGTCAATACCAGGAAAGCCAGCAACCTGTCAGTACCATCATGAAACAGCTCACCTGTCAACACCATCACAAGTAGCCACCCATTTAACAGTGACATAGCTTTTCCTGTCAGCACCGAAACAGCCAGCCAGCTAGCCAGCCAACATTGACACAGTCAACTGTCCAACTAATAGTAATACTGTCTTTCTGTCAATATGACCAGTGGTGTCCTCTAAACTCACATAGGCATAGCCTTCCAGTCAATACTATCATAGCCAGACACCCACTAACAGTCATACAGCCTTCCTGTCAACACCAACACAACAAACTACCCAACTAGCAGGGATGATCTCTGCTAGCAACACCACAACCAGCCATTCAGTTAGCAGAGACATAGCCTTCCTTTCAATATCACTGCAACCAGCCTTCCTACTAACAGTGACAAAGTGTGGGTTTCAATGCTGTTTCAATGAATGTGAGAAGTTTTAATGCCAAGTCTATTTTCATTGTGACACAGTATTGCTTTGTTTAGCAGATATCTGTTAGTATTTGTGCATTGTGCTATAAAATTTAAGAATAAAATCCAAATAATCATCGTAGAAGTAAAGCAGTATGCATACATTAGTGTTTATGGTAAATGGGACGAAATAGCCAGGTAATGGGGCATTGTAATGGCTGCAGGGGGACTCTTGTGCCATATTTTGGTTGTCTGTTCTTCAGTTTGGGTTTGAAAGTTGATATCCCACAATTCCATTGGAGTGGGTGGGTTACATAATTATATATGCAAATTTTATGTTAATCAGTGTAGAGATTTGTACTGATTTTTCATGGGCCTTGTTTAGATTTTTTATGTTTCCAGGTTGAGAGGTATGGTTACAGGTGCCTGGTGAGGTACAGGTCAAAAGGTGCATTGTATTTGATTATTGGTCTGATGAGGGCCGTGTACAGTGGTACTATGACATCATTAGATCTGGATGCCATGACCTTACTTTATTGGTCTGATGAGGGTTGTGTACAGTGGTACTATGACATCATTAGATATGGATGCCATAACCATACTTTATTGGTCTGATGAAGGCCGTGTACAGTAGTACTATGACATCATCAGGTCTGGATGCCATGACCTTACTTTATTGGTCTGATGAGGGCCATGTACAGAGGTACTATGACATCATTAGATCTGGATGCCATGACCTTACTTTATTGGTCTGATGAGGGCCATGTACAGAGGTACTATGACATAATTAGATCTGGATGTCATGACCTTTCTTTATTGGTCTGATGAGGGCTGTGTACAGTGGTATTATGACATCATTAGATCTGGATGCCATGACCTTACTTATAATCTGGGCTGCTTAAAAGGATTTCCTTTTCACTGTAGACACATGGTGGTGAAAGCTCAGATTACTGCCTATCTGAGTACCCAGATCTCTAGCCACTAGGTCCAGTCTTAAGGGTGTGCTGTCAATGTTGTAATTTACAGGGGTATTTGATTTCCCAAAGGGTATCATTATGCACTTCCTTGCATTTAGTTTGAGGCCATGGCTCTGACAAAAATCATTAGTCTGCATCACTCCTTTCTGTAAGATAACAACATCAGTTGGGGAGTCAATGGATACCCCATCTTGCAGTCATCAGCAAACTTGGTCAGTCAAAGGCCATCTACATTTGCCTTGACATCTGGGAAGTATATCCCAAACATGAGGGCGCCCGACACTGAGCCCTGTGGCACTCCACTGGTGACTGGACTCTTGCCAGATGTGGATTCCCCTACTCTATGTATCCTATCTGTGTGAACCATTTGGTTATCCATCTGGTGACGTAGAGCCTTATACCCAGTTTTGTGAGTTTATCTATAATACCAGAGTGGGGTATTGTATTAAATGCCTTGGCCAGGTCAAGGTAGGTGGTATGCACTGACTTACCCTCATCCATGGTGTTGGTGACCTTCTCAAAGAAGTCCACCAGATTAAGTAGGCAGAAACTGCCCTTGATGAAGCCAAACTGAGTCGGGTCTAGAGTCTGGAGATTTCCTATGTCATTATTAATCAGGTCTATGATTATCCTTTCCATAACCTTGTATATGAGGCTCATCAGACTTATGGGTCGGTAGTTTTCTGGGTCAATTAATGGTTCCCCCTTGTAATGAGAGATGGCTGTTGCTGTCCTCCACTCTACTAGGACACAGCCTGTCTGGAGACTGTGGTTAAATAGAGATCCAAGTGGGTCTGCTAGGTTATGTTTCAAGCTATTCAATATGCACCCTAGAATTCTGTCAGTGTCCATTGATAACATATTTCTAGCTTTGGAGAGAGCAATAATGACTTTTTTTTTTGTGATAACAGGCAAAGGAATGGTATGAGTATTTCCTGAGGAGTGACCGTATGTGATGAGGGGGTGAAATTTGAGCTTAATTTATCAGCCAGCAGGTTTGGTAGGTAGTGCGTTCTACAGCCAACTCAGCACATTGTTGAGTGTTTCCCTTAAGATTTTGGACATAATTAAAAAATGCTTTATGGCTGTCCTTTGCTTGGGAAGCTGTTTTAGTCTTGTATTTAGCTTTTGAAGACTTGACAAGTTCCCTGATTTGCCTGTTGAGACTAATGAGGGATGATTTCTCTGCTGTGAACTCTCCCTTTACTTCTAGGGAGGAATTTCTTCTTTCTGTTATACAGTATATTTATTTCAGGGGTCCACCAGGGTGATTTGTTTTTCTGGCTAGACCTGGCTTTAGTTTGGTCAGGTACTGCCATTTCTATTCATTTGTTTAAGTGGTTGTACAGGGCATTTGTGTATACTTTTGCATAGGCCTCCATGTTTTCAGGGTTAGTGTGAGCTTTAAAATTACCAATGCTATCACGTAATATAAGGTAATTTGCTTTGGAAAAATTCATTAGGATTTTAGGATTTGATTGGGTTCTGCTATTGCATTTATTTGAAATGAGACTGATTTATGATCCAATCTTCCCAATGAGAACATTATGCTCTGGGGATGCAACACTCCCCCATGTTTGTGAGTACTATGTCAAGGATATTCGAGCCCCTAGTGGGAGCACAGACCAGTATTCCAGAGCATTTGCATTGACAAAATCCAAGCATCTCTGAGCCAACATGTTAGTGGTTGTGTATGTTTCCCAGTTTATGGAGGGGTAGTAAAAATTGCCCATGAGTAGTGTGTTGGGATGAATTGTAAGTGATTCTAGCAACTTTAGGTATGCAGAGTGGTCTTTAGGGGTCATGGTTGGGGACCTGAGGCTAGCGATGATATGGTGGCTGATTTTGTCTGCAGTCAGCTGGACATGGAGTAGCTCAAGTGAGCCATCCTGCTTGCCTAATCTTGAGGTGTGATTACCTTTTATGTAAATTGAGACAATGCCTCCTTTTTTTCAGAGAGAGGTCTGAGTGTGTGATAGGCATTGTAGCCTTGCACTGCTGGCTTGTTTTATACAGCCTTGAATCACATCTCTGTAACTGCACAGATGTCAACATTCACCAATGTGAGGACAGCTTCCAGGGAATGGAGTTTCTTGTTAAGATTCCTAACATTGAGCAATAGTACCTTCAGCTTGACATTAGAAGATTACACTGAAAGGAAGGCACTATGGAGGTGGCTAATACCTTGACCAGTATTCAAAAAAACTAGTGGCAACAGGTACAGACCAGCTCTGGCAAAACAGTGTGGTCTGCTGATCATGTCATCCCAAGCAGACAAATAATGGAACCTCTTGGAATGATACCAGTAGCTAAGCCAATTGTCTGTTTGTATTGTGGTATCATTCTTGGTGAGGGTAAAATTTTCCTGTTTAATGTGGGGCTGATACTCGCCTGTGACATTTATTCCTAGGGGTCCATCATGTCTCTCTTCATATAGTCCAGTGAGATACACATCAGGTCATTCACACCCACATGGATTATTACTGAGTTTTACTGGTGCTTCTGGTTGATCTGTGTGATCTGGCAAATCCTGGCCCCTGATAGGCAACAGACTGTAACCCTCTCTTTATCCAGCCTGATGAGGGGGGCATGTATACGTCTCATGATGGAATTTGCTATGACCACAATGTTTGAATGTGTAAAATCTCACCTTAGAGGATTGCTTAAGAAGACCCTGTGATGTGTATTTTTATTGTATAGTGGTTGGTGTTGACTTGGTTTTGTTTGCATGTGGTTTCTGATGGCAGTGCACTGGAGGCCTCTGAGATTTTGGTAAGTTACTTGTGAGTGCTTCTGCACGTGGGTTTATATGTTAAGGCCTTATTTAGGGATGGAAATGATGTGCATGTGCTGACAGCCTGTTTTGTCATTTGAGTTGTTAGTATGTGAGAGTCGTGTCTCAATAACTACATCTCTCACATACTGTCTTTATTTGTTTCAAGGTTAAGTGGTTGTTAGTATGTATGTATGAGACAGTGCTACATTGTCTCAGGATGCTGATGTCCAGCAGGCTGCCCAGAGAGAGAGCAGGAAAGTGCATAACCATGGTTTCAGTTTTTTTTACTGTGGGTTTAACCAGGGAGAAGAGTGGGAAATTTAACTGGACTGGGATGATAGCACACAGGTGAAGAATGGGTGCTATATTCAGTGTGAACTGCAGCTATCCAACAAGGTGATGCTGCTCTGTGTGCAACTCAGTTCCTCCTAAAGCAGCAGGGAGAACTAGGGAAGGTTGCAGATATAGTTATTCTAAGGGAATTTTTAATTTGAAACTGTTTGCATCTATATGAGGCACTGCTAACCTCCGCTGTATAGGGAGCAGCTTAATGCAAAATTTGGGCTTACATAGAATCAGAAAAACAAGTTTTACAACAGCAAGGCCTACGGACCAATCAGAAAAACACACAATAAGCTTTTGGCCAGCACCCCCCAACTCAAATAGGTTTGCAACAGCACATTTCTGCTACAAGAGTGCAGTCAAATAACTCTACTAATGTAAAAATGCTGGTTTTAGAGCTCTGGTGCATGGAAACCACACACTCTAGATACTAGAGTCCTGAAAAACTAGCAGACACAATGTAATTAAGTACTATAGCAGCAGTGGAAACAGTTCAGTTTTGAAACACTAAGTGTGAGAAATGTAACAATAGTACAGGATTCTTATGAAACAATAACAATAATCAGCAGAAGTGCAAAATTATACTTTTATTTTTTAAGCAGTGGATGGCTTTCGATGGAGCAGGCTCCATGTAACACTCAGGCAAAGTAGGCAAACCAAGATCAGCTCTGAGGAATTGAGCACAAACCCAAGGAAACACTGGGCTCATATAGAATCAGAAAAACAAGTTTTATAACAAGGCCTACAGACCAATCAGGAAAACACACAATAAGCTTTCAGCCAGCAGCCCCCAACTCAGATAGGTTTGCTACAGCACATTTCTGCCACAAGAGTGCAGTCAAAAAACCCTACTGATGTAAAAATGCTGGTTTTAGTGCTCAAGTGCAGAGAAACCACACAATCTAGATACTAGTCTTGTTAAACTAGCAGACAGCATGTAGTTATGTACTACAGCAGCAGTGAAAACAGTTCAGCTTTAAAACTCTACGAAAATGAGAGAAATATAACAAATAATGCAGGATTCTTATGAAATACAATAAGAATTATTAGCAGACATGCAAAATGGCTTTAGATGCAGCAGATTCTCTGTAACTCTCAGGCAAAGTAGCCAAACCAAGATCAGCTCTGAGGAACTGAGCATTACAGCAGATTATCCAGTTAACAGTGACAAAGATTTCTTATCAGCAGCAACACTGCCACTCACACAAACAGTGACTTAACCTTTCTGTTAGCAATGACATAGCCAGCCACTCAGCTAGCAGTGCCATGACCTTCCTATCTACAACCAGCCACTAAACCAATGGTGACACAGCCTTACTGTCAACACCAGTACTGCCAGCAACCTCATTCGCCGTGATGCAACCTTCCTGTCAGTTCAATAACAATCATCTAGATAACAATGGCACAGTCATCCCTCAGATTAAGTCTTTGTGGTTTTGGTAGCCTAATGCTTAAACCAGCACATCTATTTGTGTGTATTCTGGGCCATTTCAATACATTATCACCTCTGGTTAGTTTTGCACTCTTTTATTTGTTGTGAGAAGCTTCACCTTTTTTTCTCACTAAATATTTTTTATTATTTCAAATAAGATCTGTTAAAAAACATTACATGGAATAAAGATAAATAACATATTTATAATTCTAAAACATTACTGACTTCAAACCATTGTATAACTATTTACATTGGTGTCTATTCAAATAACATTGAAATTTTATATTATGTAAAATTAGAAATATAAGATGATATATCTTCCTCAATCTTTTCAAATATTTCCAGTACTTTCATCCAAGAGTAATGGTAAGAAGTAAATCTTTTAGTTCTGTTCTTCACTGTTAATATTTTCATGTGTGCAACCTTTGATGTTAAATTCTTAAATTCGTTGAACGTAGGAGAAGTCTAATTTTTCCAATGTATAGTCATGATTTTATGTGAGATTGCCAATAGTGACAATAGGATTTTAGTGTCTTTTTTTGATACACAGTTTGGAATAGGAGAGTTGAATAAAATTAAAGACTTTGTTAATTGAAAATTATCATTATAAACAGTCTGAAAAAAATAGTTAATAGACTTCCAATACATGTTAAGACATATACATTCATAAAAGACATGCTGCCAATCTGCTTTTAACTTGATATGGCATCTCCAACATTGATCTTCAATAGAATACATTTTGGTTAGCCTATGTGGTGTATAGAAACTTCTATGTAGATATATCCAAGTGAATAATTGCCAGTATTTTGATAATGTAGAAAATTTGGAAGATTTTAAAATATTACTTTTTTCTTCTTCAGTTGGAGGATTATTGTTTATTAAAGTATAATAATCCCAGTATGATTTTTCATGGTAGTTTTTTGTTTTTTTTTAACAATTTTATAGATATTAGACAAATAACCTGTACCCTGATAAGGCTGTTTTGTGATAAGAATAAGGTATTCAATGAGTTTTTGGAGCTTCATGTCTAACTGAAGGTTGCATTTGTTCTATTTTATTTATAAGAAAATGCCTTGGATTTTGTAAAAACAACCAATTGTCTTTATTTATATTATAGTTATAAATGATCTGTTCATTTGTTAGTATTTCCCTTTCTCTATAAGTTGATGCCAAAAGAGTAATGATTCTTTTTAAGTATATTTATTTTAGATATTTGGGATGTCTCTAGAATATTTGGTGTAAAAGCTATAGGGAAAATAAGAAAAATCCAAGAATTAATATTTGGTATTTTGTTTATATATGTTTTGAACACTGAAAGTGTAGAGCTTATATAGTTTGATGGCAATTTATTGATATAATTCCTTTTCCCTAAAAAATACTCTTTTAACATCCATATAAGGGGTGATGATATTATTGTTAAGTTGTCCTGTATATGATTGTAATTAACTTCTATGTAAATCTGCTCATGGGCTTGTTTCCATATAGGTGTGTATGAATTATTTAACCATAGTGTTATATTTTTAATAACAGATGAGGTAATATATAAATCAATATCCAGTAAATTAATTCCACTGTCTTCCCAATTTGGTAAATGTTTATTTAAGGCTATACAGGGTTTATTTGGAAACCATAGAAAATTTTAAATTAGTTTATTGTATCTTTGAATAATATATTTGGGAGGTGGCAATGAAAAATGTTGTATTACGTATAATATTTTGGGAAATATGATTACTTTAATAAGATATAATCTGTCTGCTGTTGAAAAGATGTATTTATCCAGTTACCAATTGATTGTTCTATTTTATCTAGTCTTTTATTATAGTTAAATATTAAAGAATCTGTTAATTCATTGAGTAGATTTATTCCCAGATATAATAATTTATTTTCTGTTACTATATATTTGGAAAATATATTGTTTATATTCTTTTTTTTTACAGTTACATGGCATAATTTTTGTTTTATTTTCATTAAATTTTAAGCCTGAAATATTTTGAAATTTATTCATGGAGTTAAATAGAGCATTTAAAGACTCATTGGCATCTGAAAGAGTTAATAATATGTCATCAGCAAAGAGTTGGATTTTAAGGTTTAACATTTTATTTATACAAATGCCCTTTATGTTAATGTTTGATCTGACTTGATTTGCAAAGGGTTCTATGAGTAATGCAAATAACAATGGTGATAAAGGGCAACCCTGTTTAGTTCCCTTTTTAATTGTTATAGGGCCTGATCTATGTGATCCTAGTTTAACATATGCAGTAGATATTTCATATAATATTTGGATAAGGTTATTTAAATTAGAAGGAAAGTTATATTCTTTTAAAACTAGTGAAAGAAAGTTCCAGTTAACCGAATCAAAAGCTTTATTAATATCTAATGAGATTACATTTAAATCTAGGAGTCTATGTTTGCTATAGTCTATTAATGTTAGTATTATTTTAATATTATCTGAAGTATTTCTTCCTTTAATAAAGCCTGTTTGATCTTTGTGAATTAAGAAAGGAAGAAAGTGTTTAATCCTATCTGCGTATGTAGCCATAAACATCTTATAGTCTATATTGAGTAATGATATTGGCCTATATGAGGAGCACTGCCTCTCATCTTTATCTGGTTTGATAATTGGAGATATCAATGAATATTTCCAAGAGGGTGGAATGTTCAAATCTTTTTTGGCTATATCATATACTTTTAATAGTAAGGAAATGGCTTGATTGGGTATTAATTTATACATTTCTTGTAGCATATTATCTGGGCCAGCTGCTTTATTTGTCTTGAGCTTTTTAATTTGTGACTTTAACTCTGTCATATTGATTGGTTTGTTTATAATATCTATTCGTTCTTGTGTTAATTTAATATGAATATTATTTTCTAAGTATTTTGTTATATCTTTAGTAGGTGTATCTTGAGTGTTTATGGAATTGTCAATGTTAAATTGAAGTCTCAATGCTTCTAAGATATCATTTAGATCCGTAACTCTTTTGTTAGTATTAGGAATAAATATTCCTTTTATTTGTTTAGATTTAATTATTTTTTTGTTCTATTAGTTAAGTGTCTCAGGTGTGCTGAATTAGTGGAGTATGAATTTATTTTTATTTTTTCTAAATTAATCATAATCTTATGGTGTAACAATTCTGCATACTTCTTATTGATTTGTGTAAGTTTTTGAACATGAGAAGTATTTTCCTTTTGTATTTCCAGCTTCAGTTCATCTGCTTTGTTTTGTAAATCTAGCATATCTTTATTCCATAAATTCCTTTTATTTATGTACCAGGATAATGTTTTCCCATATGTAACTGCTTTTAATGAATCCAAGACATATATTTCTGAAATATCCTCTTTGTAATTTATTTTTAGAAAATTTTTGATTGCTTCTTCATAAAATTCTTTGAATTCTGTCATTTTTGTGATGTAAGAAGGTATCCTAGTAATGGGATTTGAATAAAATGGTATACGTTCTATTTCAAAGTCTATGGCATTATGATCAGATAATGGACACTTTATAATTTTGGCTTTGTCAATTTTTTTATTAGGCCATTGGCAACATGTATTCTATCTATTATTGAGTTAATTTTATATCTATGAGAATAAAATGTGAAGATTAATGAGTTTGGTTCTACAAATTAATTTATGTCTTTTAAATATAATGTATCTATAAATTTTGAAAGTGCTTTAGAGATAGGTTGTTTTCTTCTTTTAGATTTAGAATCTGTATCTTTTTCATTCATTATACACTTCAATTCTCCTGCCAATATGAGGCTACCCTTAGTTAAATGAATTATCTCTTCAAAATGCTGTTTAACTGTTCTTAATCCCAGTCCTGGGATACATTATACATTTATTAACATATAGATTCTATTATTTAGTTCTCTTGAAGCTAAACAAAACATACCTGATGTATCTCAATGAGTAATAATTATTTTAGGTGTTATAGTTGAGTTATGAAGTAGTATAGCTAGCTACTCCTCTTTTTTTGTTTTGTACTGAGAGTTTATTAGTACTGTGTAATTATTAATATTTAAGTTGTTTATATCTCTATCTAATAAATGTGTCTCTTGTAAAAAGACTATTTGTGGTTTATGTAAGTTTATGTATTTGAATAGGCTTCTCCTTTTATTACTATTATTTAAACCATTAATATTTATGGATAGACATTTCATTTCCTAGTTTTGAGTTTATTTTATATGTGAATTTATGTAAATATTGTTTACTCTTAGTTTCATCTTGGATGTAGAATTCAAAAATATTTTTCTTGTGTGGTTTTGGCATGTTTCTAAGTGACACCAAAGTGGCAGAATAAAATATCAAAGAACTTCCAAACTTGTAATTCTTAACCTTAAAAACCATTCCCTATCACTATGAGGTAATATACCTCCTTGTTTGATTAGTGAAACTAACCAAACAATCTTTCTACCCTCTCTAATAATATTTGGATCAGTTACTCTTATCCTCTTAGGTTTTAAATAAAGATAATTGAATAATATATTAAGATAATCTAATCAGCTAAAATATATAAATTTACTTTTACTCTTTATCTTACCGTAATTCAATAATACTTATTTCCAATCAGACTTCAAAAAGGTACAAACATTTAGACTAAGATAATATAATTTCAAAATAGTTTAGAGTATTAATAAACATTTACTCATGTTAAAATCTATAACTGTATATTATAGACATCTGCTGAAAATTATTTACTGACATTATTTTACAATACAATACCATTGCTGTGTAAGTGCTTTTAGACTACTCAAGTCCAAAACCAGTTATTAGACTAGTATTTACAACGTCACATTTGAATAAAAACATAAATAGTTCTGAAACCACATCATACTTCATGTTTAAAATAAACTGAAATGCAGTATAATGCACAAACATATTAATATTTCTTTAATGGACATTAAATATGTTTGCCTAATTGCATTTTCTAACTTTTCAAAAACTTTCCCCATGGGTGGAGGCAACAAGATCAAAATTTAGACATCTCCGTTATCTAAGAGATTGCTTATAATGTTGTTATTTGATTGAGTGTTTTGTTGTTAACACTTTTATCAATTTTCATAGTGACTTTGTATAATCAAAAGACACAGTACAAAGGTAAAACTACTATTCATTCGACCACATTTTCCAACAAAAACACATACTATCTCTTACAGCTTAGACTGGCATTTAATCAGTGAGTTTATCTGCTGACAATATGTATTGAAAATACAAATTTGGGTTACTTAACATCAGTAATTTAATCTTATAATTGAGTAAATTTTTTGGATTTAAACATCTGCAATTTCTTATTATAGCTGCACCACCGAGGTTGTACTTATGCTTAGAAAATAGCCACTAATTGTTCTATTTGTGTTTGGTGATATTGTGTTCTTGTGTACTGTGTTTCAGTGTGTGTGTATATTGTGTGTGTATGTGTGTGTATGTGTGTGTGTGTGTGTGTGTGTGTGTGTGTGTATGTGTGTGTGTGTGTGTGTGTGTGTGTGTGTGTGTGTGAGTATGTATATGTTTATATATTTTTGCTTTTATTGATAAAAAAAAACCTTTTGTGTATTTCAGTGATGCTTGTCATGCTGGCATATTATATTCCTTTGTTAACCAGGTAATCCCTCTAGGTATATAACTGATTTTAGGGTGACCCAGGAGGATGTCTGGTTATATGATTTGTTTTGAGTCGCACAGTAGGGAACTACAGGCTGAGGGAATAAAACTCTGTCAATACTAAGTTTTATTCCACTATTTTCTAAGTAACATTAAGTTTCTGATAAAAAGTCCTCACTATCCTGGATGATATCTAGGACATACAGGTCATTAAAGATTGCTGTCAGGAATGGAGTTTCTCATACTCTATCCTAATCAGTGTGATGAAGACACATTATTTTGTATCTCAGCCTTCTTATATAAAACATGTGTAAAATTACATCTGCATACATTTAGATGAAGCACAAATATTACTTGCATTTTATTAAAAGGAATTTGGATTCTTGTATCTTTAAAAGTGAACGGTGCTTATTTCCTGAATAAACGTCAATTAGTTAAGGTCAGGGGATGATGTAAATAAGTAAATGTGACAAGCAATAAGGAACTCGAGTGTCTAGATATATTCATGGATGTTTAATTGTCTCGAGAGCTAAGCGGGAAAAGGTATGTTTTTCTCTTTTTTTTTTTTTCCTTTCCCTGTCACGCTTCATGAGAAAATCATGTAGTGTGCACGCGAGCATTCTAGTCTGCCGAATAGAGATTAGCACCAACTAAGCCTGCATTTTAAACATAAGATGCCGTATCTCTCAACAAGAGAAAAGGCAACAGAACACCCAAGCCATTTAAAGGCATCTCTCAACTCCGGACGTCCGGAGCCATAACTCAGTCGACTCATAGCCACAAAATATCAGTGACAACATACTTCTGCACTGTATTAGATTTAACACAAGCATATGGGTCAAAGACAGAACACATTTTAATGCCATCTAAACTAGTCTTATGAAATGTTTAAACTGAAATACTTCATTTCAAAACAGCACATTCCAGTTCAGCATTACTATTTACCCAATCAGGGACATTTTTAACTCATAAAAAGCAATGTTGTTATGAATTAAACTAATAACAAAATATATAGCAGCTGTTATATCTGTTAAGCAATGTAATCATATACTGGTTAAAGTATTATAAGCTCATAGCTGAAAACTATCAGTGACAACATACTCCTGCACTGTATTACATTAACAAGAGCATATGGGTCAAGGACAGAACACCTTTTAAGACTATCTAAAATAGTCTCATGAAATGTTTAAACTGAAATACTTCATTTCAAAAACAAAAACATCACATTCCCATTCAGCATTATTATTTACGCAATCAGGGACATTTTTAATTCATAAAAAGCAATGTTGATAGTGATGTAACTAATAACAAAATATATAGCTGCTATTATTATAGCTATTAAGCAATGTAACCATATATTGGTTAAAGTGTTATAAACTAATGAAGACTTTATAAAAAAAAAAAAAGAACAAAGTAAAAAGAAAGAAAAAAAATTATACTTGAGGACATACTTGAGAACATTTTTATGTGTTGATTATTCTGATTAGAAATATAAAATTACTAAATAATAAAGTAATGTTTAAACTGTGCTTAATATATTCATGTGATTTGAGATAAATACATTTAAATTAATGTTAACTTTGAGAATTAAAGTATAATTGAAAACAGTACCTGTTTCAGATTGACTTGAAGACAGAAAGAACTTTTATTTTGTTGTTAGTATTATTATTTAAACAGAATATACCATTTGTTAGATTATTTGTCCTTTAGTTTTTTTTTTTTTTTGCTCAACAGTTTTCCAGTTATTTACTTAAGCATTTCTCTTTGGTGTACTAATTGACCAGTCCATAGATTCTTCATGTGTTAGGATGTTATTGTTGGTAAGGTATTTTATTGCTGAATCTACTGTTTCGAAGACTTTTATTCCATTTGGTAGAAAAACTCTCAGTCTTGCTGGGAATAAAAGATGGGTTTTCAATTGCTTCTTTTTCAAGGTTTTTATTATTGGTAGAAATTCTTTTCTTTTTGATATCACCTTTGTAGAATAATCATTGTCAAATCTTATTAATGAATCATTCTATTTGATGGGAGAATTTGCCCAAGCATTTCTTAATATAAGATCTTTATCTTGTGTAGAAAAAAGTCTTACAATTATGGATCTTGACTTGTTTTTACTTGGAGAAGAAGTATTTCCAGAAGCTGCTAGTGATCTATGTGCATGTTCTATACCAAATGAAAGAGCTTCAGGTATTTTTGTTACATCTGGTATCCAAGTGGTAAGAAAGTTTATCATATTGTCCCCTTCAGATTTTTTTGGTAGACCATATATTCTGATATTATTTCATTTTGTTCAATTTTCCATGTCATCAAGCTTTTCTAGTAAATATGTATTCTGTTGAAGTAAGAATTCAGTTTGTTGTTCTTCTATTTCGACTCTAGTGTCAATGTCATTCAATGACTGTTCAATAAGTGATATCTGTCCTTTCTGCTGAGTAAACATTTCTTGAAGCTGTTCTAGTTGTTGTGAGCACTTTTCTTTAAAAGTATCTATTTTATTGTCCATCTTGTCAATTTTTATTGTAAGTTCCTGTATATTTGTAATGAGAGATCGCAGGTCTTTTTTGAGAGAAGAGTCTTGTGCTGAATTCCTTAGATGGCTCATGGTGTGAAGCTGATACTGGTGCTGATTTTCCAGTAATTAATTTGACAGGAATTATTCAAGTTCTGACAATGAAAGTTTTCTTGTAGATGCTCAAAGTTATTAGAAATAAGTTAGTAATAAATATTTCTTCAAATGAAATGTTATTTTGTGAAATTCCTGTCAGGAATTGAATTGAGATAAGAGAGCTGAAATGAAGAGCAGCTATCAGTTCAGCATCCTAGCCACGTCCCCTCGAAGCTTCACCTTTTAACTGTGAGTTAAACCTCCTTTCCCATTGACCACCACTTCTAAACATCCAGCTCTTTTTCCCCATGGTTGCTTTAAAGCTATTTCAATGTTCTTCCAACTCACAAAAACCCCATGAAAATAATCTTACATTCTCATCCATGTTTTTCTCTGTGTGTCTAAGTCAGCTCTGTCCAACCCCTTATAGGTTCATAGGTAGGTACTAGGCTATCTGCCCGAAGGCATTTATAAGCCTAGCCAAAATGTCTTGGCTTTCACTGCCCCCTTACATTAGTTCCCTGTGCCTCTGTCCAGCAGAGCCACTGAAGTGATCCCCGAGGTAAACTTTCCGTTTCCCATCCACTCGTCAAGGTTTCTTTTGAAGAGTGTTAGCGAGGAGCTCTGCCTAATGTAGATTGGGATCTTGTTCCAAAGCATGGGAAGTCTCTGGGACAGGAATATATCCCTCCAGCACGTCCTATTTATTGTTGTGGTGAGGTTTAGTTCCCTAGAGCGTGTGGCTCGAGGGGATAAGGTTTTCTTTAGGTGAGGCATGTCCATCAATTCTGGGTTGGACATGGCCTTGTATGTCAGGCAGAGATCACCTCTGAGTAGGCAGTATGCAACCGAGTACAGCTGGAGTTTCTTCAGTTGAGCTGCATAGGGCATCTTTCTGAGGCCAGTGATCCTCTTGGTGAGGTACTTCTGTGGTCTTTCCAGCTGTTGCAGGTGTCTTGTAAGGTACATCCCAAATGGGGTGGTGTAGTCTATGATGGGTCTGATGAGTGATGAGTAGAGGGGCACAATGACCTCTTTTGATCTGGATGCAAACCCTTTTGTGATTAGGTGGGCCACATAGAAGGATTTTCTAACCACTTTGGCAATGTGATTATCAAAGGAGAGATTACTATCTACTTGGGTCCCCAGATCCCGAATTACGTCTTCCGTATTTAGGGTACTACCACCTATGTGGTAGTTTGTGAGTACTTTGTTTTTTCCAAAGGGGTTGACTATGCACTTTTTGGCATTTAGCTTGAGGCCATGATTTTGACACCAGGTATCTGTCTCAGTGAGACCCTTTTGGAGGATGTCTGTGTCAGCCAGAAAGTCAGTTATAGCCCCTAGTTTGCAGTAATTTGCGAACTTGGTCAGCCATAGTTCTCCTGTGCTTGCCTGTACCTCTGAGAAGTATATATCGAACAGGAGGGGTCCTAGGACTGAGCCCTGGGGAACGCCACTTGTAACTGGTTTAGAGTTGGACCTAGCTCCCGCAACTCTCACCACGTGGGTTCTGTCCATGAGTCAGATGGCAACCCATCTTGTGATTTAAGGGTTTATGTTCAGGCTGGTGAGCTTGTCTATAATACCAGAATGGGGAATGGTGTTGAAGGCCTTTGCAAGGTCTAGGTAGGCTGTGTGTACCACCTTTCCCCTCGTCTATAGCCTTGGTAACTGTCTCAAAAAAGTCCACCAGGTTTAGGAGGCATGATCTGCCCTTAACAAAGCCAAACTGGGTAGGGTCCAGTGTTTGTAGGTTCCCAATGTCTCTGTTAATAAGTTCCATGATGATGCACTCCATAGCCTTGCAGACCAAGCTAGTCATACTTATAGGACGATAGTTCCCGGGGTCTGTTGTGGCTCCACCTTTGTGGAGCAGAATAATTGTTGCTGTGCGCCACTCTATGGGTACATAGCCAATGGAGAGGCTGAGTTTGAACAGTGTGTTTAGGTGAGGGGTTAGTTCATCTTTGAGCTCATGTAGGACACAGCCTGGGACACTGTCCGGTCCCATTGATGCTGTGTTTTTGGCTTTGGAGAGGGCTGTTTTAACCTGAGTGTCTGTGATTTCAGGGGCTCTACATTCCTCTGATATGGTTATGGGCCTTTTTGGGGGTGAGAGGGGGGTGAAGTTTACACTGGACCTGTCTGCCAGGATGTTGGCGATATCGGTCGGTTCAGTGTATTTTGTGGCATTCTGCACTAACTCTGAGCAGATCTGAGCATTGCTACTTATATTCTTGACATAGCTAAAAAATGCCTTGTGGTTATCTTTGGAGTCCATGGTAATTTTTCTTTCAAAGCTAGCCTTGGATGATTTTATGAGGCATTGTAGTTTCTTGCTGATACTGATCAGGGATGTCTTCCCTTCTTGGGATTTTACTCTTTTCTGTACTAGTTTCCTCCTTCTATTGTATAGATTGTTAATGGCAGGGGTCCACCAGACTGGTTTCGTTTTCTTGGAGGAGTGAGTCTTGGTTTTGCTTGGGATAGCATGATCCATGCATTCTTGTAGGTGCCCGTAGAATGCATTGGTAAAGGAGTTTGCAGCTTGGACAGCGTTATCCTTTAGCATGAGGGCTTTGAAACTTTCCACATTGGTCTTAAGTAATGTGAAGTTTGCTTTTGAAAAGTTTTTCATGGTGGTTTCCTTGACCGAGGGTGGGGGTGGAATGTGAATATCCAGAGTGATTTGTTTATGGTCAGATCTAACCAGCGAGGGGTTGACCTCTGGTGTTGAACACCGGTCAGCCATGTTGGTGATGACCAGGCCCAATATGTAGTCACCTCTGGTGGGAGTGTTGACCAGTTAATCCAGGGCATTTGAGTTTATAAATTCTAGGAAATGTTGGGCAAGGGAATTAGTATTTGAATAGTTCTCCCAGTTAATATTTGGGTAATTGAAATCACCCAATATTAGGGTGTTTGGCAGGACGTTTATGTTTCCCAGTATTTTCAGAAACGCGGAATGGGGGTCCTGGGACATGGTAGGTGACCTGTAGCAAGCTACAATTTGAATTGCAGTTTTGCCCATTGTTAGTTGCACGTGGATGATCTCTGAAGCATCGTGCTGTGCCACTCACCTGAGGTGTGGATATCCTTGATGAATATAGATACGGCCCTGCCTTTTGTATTTCGTTCTGGGTTCTGTGGCCGAAATGAATGGTATGAGTTGTAGCCTGGTAGTGCTGGGGGGCTCTCTGGAGCCTTAAACCAGGTTTCTGTTACTGCACATATATCGATTTTCTCCATACTGAGGAGTGCCTCGAGTACATGCATTTTGAGGTTTAGACTTCTTTTTTACTATCACTCCAAATCCTTAATCCATTTTTATATGGTAATTATTCTTTCATTCCCTTGTTTTAATTCTAGATGACCTCGGTTTTTGCTATACCTAATCCATTTATGTATTCCATACTTACTAATGTTTTATGCTTCTTAACTGTTCACTTTCTCCTGTTATATTTTCCCAACCTGGCATAAGTGCACTGATATTGGTTTGTCTAATTTACCAAGCAATCTCTTTTGATTGGTAAGCACCTGACTGACTCCACAATAGTTTGGATCTCCTTACATTGTATATTGGCTGTCAACCCTTTTTTAGCTAAATATACTTTTCACTGGTGTTTTTTATTGATTTTATGTACTTTTATATATATATATATATATATATATATATATATATATATATATATATATATTTAATATACTTTATTTATTAATTTGATTATTTGTAATGTTATATGTATGTTTTATAAAAATCAAAATCAAACAAGAATTGCAGAAAAAATGTATCTCAGTCCAGGACTGGGACAAATCATATCCTGGCTTAGCTTGGTCTGCCACAAGCTTGTCAACTTCCTTAGAGATCTAAACCATTAGCAGCAATCCATAATTGAAATAAAGTTTTGTCAAAGAAGTAAGGAGTCGTTTAATTTGCAATTAATGGTTTAATTTTATGATTATACTGGATTAGGCTGGGTAGTTCAAGCCACCCAGCCTAAGACTAATTCATCATTGCATCAATCTAAATCAGCTTGGGTGGCTTGAACTACCCAGCCTAATCCAGTATAACCAACTGATTATGGCCTATAAAATCCTCTATAATCCAGATAATACTCCTGCACTTAAAAATATTATCACCCCCTATAACAATCCTAGACCGCTTCGATCCTCTAACAAACTACTAATTCAGACTAGCAAAATTAATAACACAGCCGGTGACTCTCTCTTTGCAAACTCTGTAAGTAGATCCTGGAACTCTCTTCCAGCTGATATTACCTTACTTTCCATCTTAGGTCAATTTAAAACTAGACTCAAACAATATTTGTCTCTTAACTGGCTATGTCAATGTATCAAGCCTGGCTAACTCTCTCTAGAATGTGTAAAAATCTGTTAACCAGTTTACTGTGTAATTTAATTTAATCCTGACTTGCGCTCAGGATTAACTCTAACCTGTGGAACTTGTTTAACTTGCTTACTTATGTAATCTCTGTAAATAGTCTGTTTGTAATATGTAATGCTTGCATTATGTAATGCTGTATCTGCTTTCCCTTGGAGCTTTTCTCCCCGGGCCTCCGCTGAAAATGGACATGCATGCAGTCGGACTATCCCGGTCAACAAATGCAAAATAAAAACAAAATAAAAAAAAAATATTAGGCAGATAAGCACTGTTAAATAACAAAACAAGAAGTTGTGCACATACGTTTATATTGTTCACAGGATGGAGGTGAGAGTGGCAAAAGCAAGAACTTAAAGACAATAGGCTATTAAATGGTATCTAGTTATGCCATAGGAGGATGTTCAGCCTAATGAAATCAGTATTCATGAACACTGGAGGAATTAATTCTGTGCACATACATTATAGGATAGTTCGGGGGGTATAGTACCCTGTCTGCCCATTCGTTTGGGTGATAGGTGGCCATAGACAAAGTTTGCCATACCTTAGGAGATGAGGATATTGGCTACATCTTGGTGCCATTGGAAAGCTTATTGAGATGTTCTAGTGTTGAAGCCAATTGAAACTTCTGATAAACCATCCAAAACGTGGGCAATTGTAGCATATGTGAAACAGCCAGTGGATTGTTTTCCTGTTAAATGCAAAATATTTAATAGTCAAGCATGATTCTGTTGTTGAAGGTGTATATTGTTAGTTAAAGACTGGGTATGAATGTGCTTAAACACTCATTCAAGGTCATAATAGCGCTTTTGCTTATGCTTCATCAGATCTGCCTAAATAAGATTAGATTTCAAGGATTTATTATTATTAGGAAAAAACATAAAGTTTGTTGCTACACTAGAAAAGTTTTAACTGACCACGAAGTACATATTGTAGGGGAACTCATAATATATTGGATAATGTGGAACCAGTAGGAATTGAAAATGAGAATTTGTATTGGATGGATGTTAGTGGAGAAAGACCAATGGCCATCCCATTGAGAAACCCACCAAAAGAATGGGTTGTCCAATAGAAAGTGGGCAGTGGGTGGTGAAGTGGGCCGTTCTGGAAGCTCCAAGAGGAAGGTCAGCAGTAATCCGATAGAGGCTTAGTAAGCATGGAGCTACATTGCTAAAGGGATAATGGAGCCTGGGCATGTTCCTGATAGGTGGAAGCATGAGCCTACCAAGGCTGAAGAAAATAAGCCAATCGGGGGGGCATAAAATCAATTGTGAAATAATATGGTAGGCTTGGATGTGATGTAGGTCAACTTGAGTTGGTTGGGGCATCTAAAAATAGCCAATGGGTTGAGCTGCCAACAGTGTACTGTTAGTGGAGTGAGAGCAAAGAGTCCCCACCCTGCAGGAGTCAGGTAAACCTCTGGAATATAGCACCTAGTGGTATGTGGACTAGGATACAAAGAGGCAAGAAGCTTGACAAATGGTCCAGTGCCGACCATAAAAACCCAGGCTAGTCTTAAAAAGCCAAGCAACAAACTGATAGTATATACAAACATTTGTCCATGTTGGAATCAATCGAAAACTAAGAACACAAATAAAAGTTGACAAATCAGCATGAAAAGAAAAAAATAAAAAGTGAAATACCAGTAAAAAAAATGTTCCAAAAATGCTAAACAAGTTAAAGGCTGGGGCCATATTATAATACCATTCATCAGTTAAAATAAAACTAGAAACAATGTTAACCTCATTAAAGGATGGGGCCATGCCCAAAATACCATCCATCTACTAAATTATTAAGGGAAAATACACAATACTGAAAATTTAGAAAAAAAAACTAGCAATATATTACCAGAACAATGGGAAAAATAAAAAATTGGTCATGAGGATATGCATGTGGGTCACGATCAGTTTAAACAGTATCCATTAAGATTATTACATGTCCTAATATGAGTGGTACCTTAAAAAGTAAAAATTACAGAAGAATACAGAAAATTCTGATCACATTATAATAAAATATGAATAAAAATATTGATGGTTACATTAAATTAGAGTAGTACCAGTTTACATTCTTTTAGAAAAACATTTTGTGGTTAGGTTTTCTCAGTCTTAGTACGCTGTTGAGAGACATGGAGTAGTTTAGTCCTGAGGATGATATGCTATTAGCCTAAGCTGCCATTCCAGTTCTCTTTTTTCTAATTTATCAATGATCAGTTCTTGAAACACAGTTGTGGTGATCCTGTTGATGATATGTAAAAGGAAATCCATATGTTCTGGGGCTTCTTTACCGTACAAGCACACTTAGATTATTTTTCTGCCTTAAGTCTGTAACATGTCTGGCAATTTGAGTTAGTTTATTCACAGTTTTTCCTACATAAAAAGCTTTGCATTTTTTACATTCAGCCCTGTATATGACTTTATCTATGTTACAGTTCCCATGGAATTTACTGGGGAAGTATTTATTTGAGACTGTGCATTTGAATCCTTTTTCTGTTGGACATGACCTGGCAGGGAAAGTGCCCTTAGTTTGGTCATTGTTGACGTGTTGGGATTATATTCTATGTCATGGATGTTGGTGATTCTTTTGATAGTGAATTTTGGTTTGGGACTAGGATTTTATTCATCGTGTTATCATGTTATCATCATATTATGCTTCAGTGATTTCTTTTTAGTCCATGGAATAGTTAATACCATGCTGATATTTTGATCACAGCTATTGTTCTTTTTTGTTGTTTTTTTCTGGAATTCTTGTTTGATTTTTTTTTTTATTTCAGACCTCCGTATCCCATCTCAGCTGTGTAGGTTTTACTTAGCTCTTACACTCATGTTTCCAAGGGTTCCATCTGGTGACATTTGTGTTTTCCTAACATATGTATGTCTTATATTCATAACATAATCTGAGCTTAGAAAATATATTCTGTTATGTTTACTTTTTTATAAGTGTGTTTGTATTTCATATTCATATTTATTAAAACATGTATTTTAGTTTTTTTTATATATGGGTTTAAAATGTTTCTGTAACTTTAACAATATTTTTCAAATGACTGATCAATTAAATATGCCTCAGCAGTGATGTTAACTATTATATAACAGGAAGTTGTTTTGAAGTACAGCAAGATGATGTACTTTTCAGTTCTGAAGAAGTTCCTTACAATATGGAATGAAAGTGCTTAACTTGTTTATTAAACCCTGATATTATCCTGGACCAGCATTCTGTTGTTACTTTGGGGTTTGATTGATATAAAGATTTATTTATTTAGTTAGTTTTTGTGAGACTTCAGATCTTTTTTACTGGCTAGTTCATTTTTATTAGATCTAAATATTTCATGAAGTTATTATTAAAACAAGAGTTTTACTTATTGTTAATTCAGACTGCAGATGTCCTGCTGTTTGAAGAAAAAATATTATATGTATGCATAGCAAGAGAGAATAAGTGAGAGAGAGAGGTAGGACAGATACATATATCTATATTTATATCTATATATCTATATATCTATATCTATATATCAATTCACTTTACATGCTCAACATTTTAAAATGTCGAAATTCATATGGCCGAGACCATATAATTGATGTTTTAAAACATTGAAGCAAACACAAAAACAACACAAAAAAAATTTTTAGGATGTTTTTACAGGGGGGCAAGCCCCCCTGCACCCCACCCGCTATTTAAATATACAAAATCCAAGATCGCACTACAGTGAGGAAAAGGGAAAATTACCCGTTCCGCTCTGTATGGTGATCTCTGCTTTACAGGTTCGATGTTTTAAAACGTCGTTTATATGGTCTCAGCCATATGAATTTTGACATTTTAAAACGTTGAGCATGTAAAGTGAATCGCTATATATGCATACATACATACATAAATACACACATACACTTAAAAAAACACAGAGGAGAGAGAGAGAGAGAGAGAGAGAAATCTAATACAATGCATTGTTTTTTTTTTTTTTTTTTTTTTTTAAAATTTATTTTTTTTGGGGGTTTTGGTTTTTACCAAAACCCCCCCTTTTTTTTTTTGGGAATTTGTTTTTTAAAAAGGGAATGTTTTTTTTTTTTTTTTAAAAAAAAAAAAATTTTTTTTAAAAAGGGGTTTTTTTTTAAAAAAAAAAAAATTTGGTTTTTATTAAAAAAATTTTTTTTTTTTTTAAAATTTCCCCTTTTTTTTCCTTAAAAAAAAAAAACCCCCCAAAAAAAAATTTTTAAAAAATAAAAAATTTTTTTTTTGTTAAAAAAATTTTTTTTTTAAATTTAACTTTTTTTTTAAAAAAAACCCCCTTTTTTGGGGTTAAAAAAAAACAATTTTTTTAAAAAATTTTTTTTCCCCCCTTTTTTTTTTAAAAAAAAATTTTTTGGGGGGGGGTTTTTTTTTTTTAAAAAAAAAAGGGGGGGGGGGGGAAAAAAAAAAATTTAATTTTTAAAAAAAAATTTGGGGGGGCCAAAAATTTTTTTAAAAATTTTTTTTTTTTTTTTTTTAAAAAATTTTAAAAAAAAAAAAATTTTTTTTTGGGGAAAATTAAAAAAAAATTAAAAAAAAAAAAAAAATTTTTGGGGGCTTTTCCCCCCCCCCCCTTATTTAAAAAAAAAAAAATTTTTTTAAAGGGGGGTTTCCCTTTTTAAAGGTAAAATTTTTTAAAAAAATGGAAATTTTTTTCCCTTTTTTCAAAAAATTTTTTTTAAAAAAATTTAAAAATTTTTAAAAAAAAAAAAAGGGGGGGAAAAAAAAAAAAAAATTTTTTTTTTAAAAAAGGGAAAACCAAAAAGGGTTTTTTTTTAAAAATTTTTTTTTTTTAAAAAAGGGGGAAAAAAAAAAAAAAGGGGAAATACCAAAAAAAAGGGGGGGGAAAAAAAAGGGGAAAAAATTTTTTATTTTTAAATTTTAAATTTAAAAAAATTTTAAATTTTTTTTTAAAAATTTTTTTTTTTTTTAAAAAAAAATAAAAAATTTTTTTTCTTTTTTAAAAATTTTTTTTTTTGGGGGGAAAAAAAAAAACCCGGAAAAAAACGGGGGGGTTTTTTTTTAAAAAAAAAATTTTAAAACTTTTAAAAATTTTTTTTTTTTAAAAATTTGGGGAAAAAAATTTTTTTAAAAAAATTTTTTAAAAATTTTCCCCCGGGGGTTTTTTTTTTTTTAAAAAAAAAATTTTAAAAAAAAAATTTTTTTTTTTTTTAATTTGGGGGTTTTTGGGGGAAAAAAAAACCCCCTTTTTTGGGGTTAAAAACCCCAAAAAAAAATTTGGGGGTTTGGAAAAAAAAAAAAAACCCCAAAAAAATTTTTTTGGGCCTTTTCAAAAAAAGGGTTTTTTTGGGGGTTTTTCAAAAAAAAAATTTTTTTTCCCCGGGGGGAAAATTTAAAATTTCCCAAAAAAATTTTCCTTTTTTTTGGGGGAAAAACCCCCGGGGGGAAAAAACCCCAAAAATTTAAATTTTTTTTAAAAAAAAATTAAAATTTGGGGTTTTTTAAAAAAAAAAGGGGGGTGAAAAAAAAAAAATTTTTTTTTAAAAAAATTTTTGGGGGGGAAAACATTTAAAAAAATTTTGGAGAAAAAAGGGGGGGGAAAAAAATTTTGGGGAAAAAAAAGGGGGGGGGGGAAAAAAAAAAGGGGAAAAATTTGAAAAAAAAAAAAATTTGGGGGAAAAAAAGGAATTTTTAAAATTTTCCCCAAAAAAAAATTAAAAATTTTTAAAAATTTTTTTCCCAAAAAAAAAATTTTTTAAAAAAAAATTTTTTTAAAAAAAAAAATTTTTTTTTTTTTTTCAAAAAAAAAAAAAAAAAAAAAAAAATTTTTAAAATTTTTTAAAAATTTAAAAAAAAAAAGGGGGGGTTAAGAAAAAAAAATTTTTTGGGTTTTTCCCAAAAAAATTTTTTTTTTTTAAATTTATGGTTATTTTTTTTTTTAAAAAATTTTTTTAAATCCCAAAAAAAAATTTTTTTTTTAAAATTAAAACCCTTTTAATTTTTCCCCAATTTTTTA
Source organism: Protopterus annectens (assembly GCF_019279795.1). NCBI lineage: Eukaryota > Metazoa > Chordata > Ceratodontiformes > Protopteridae > Protopterus > Protopterus annectens. The sequence goes on from NC_056733.1 coordinate 515,686,580, forward strand.
AAAAAAAATTTTTTTTAAAAAAACCTTTTAATTAACCCCCTTTTAATTTTAAATTTGGGTTTTTTTCCCCCAAAAAAAACCCCCTTTTTTTTTTTTTGGGGTTTTTTTAAAAACCTCCCCTTAAAAAAAAAACCCCTTTTTTTTTTTTTTTTGGGGGAAAAAAATTTTCCCCAAAAATGTTTTTCCTTTTTTTTTTAAATTTTAAAAAAAAAACCCAAAAAAAAGGGGGTTTTTAAAAAAAAAAAAAATATTTAAAAAATTTTTTTAAAAAAAAAAACCCTGAAAAAAAAAATTTTTTAAATTTAAATTTTTAAATTTTTTTTTTTTTTTAAAAAATTTTTGGTTTTTTTTAAAAAATTTTTCCGGGGGGAAAAAATTTTTTGGGTTTAAAATTTTTTTTAAATAAAACCCCCAAAAAAAGGGGTTTTAAAAAAAGGGTAAAAAAATTTTTTTTCCCCTTTTAAAAAATTTTA